>NW_022196895.1:56825848-56869057 GCF_008632895.1 Mastomys coucha
CACACACATACACACACACACATACACACACACATACACACACACATACACACACATACACACACATATACACACATATATACACACATACACACACACATACACACACACATACACACACACACACACACACACAGTCTTCCGAAGGATGAAACATTTTCCTTTCCATCAGCTTTTTCAAGCCTCTTTTCTATAGCTCAAAGCAGGGTATAAATTACTATGTAACCTCCCCCTATCCCTTGTTTCATTGACCATAAAACAGAGACCCCGGGAATAGGTTTCGCAGAGGATTAGAACCAGTATGGTGTTTTAGTGTGCCCTACCAGTTAGTTCCTGGCTGTGGCCTTGGGCCAGCCAATATTTACTGTGTTTGTACTATAGTTTGCTCACCTTCCAAATAGGGGAAAGACAGCAACGTGTTATATGAGTTACATCTTATTAGCTGCTATTACCCAAGGTCCAGGATTGAACAGCCTTGCCCCTCAAATATCCCTGGAGATAGACAGGAGGTTCTTCTATGTCCCTTGCAGTTCTAAGGAGGGCTATGACTACAACCAAGGCCTCCCCACAGCTACCCAGGGGAGTAGACGGGTGTGTGGGAAAAATGGAGGGAAGAGGGAGGAGGAGGAGGAAGTCCCAGGCCTGCCCCCAGCTGGGAGAAGGGAAGCAGGGGTCGGACATCAAAGAGTAGGCAGGCCAGCTTCCCGCCCTCAAGGCCAGGTGGCCTTTGTCAGGACAGGCCAAACACAATCTAGACAATGAGGTATCCTGTTCACTTTCCTGCCAACAGGAGTCACTACTGAGCTAAAGCAAAGGCAGTTACATGACAAAGGTGGGGGGGTTTATAAAGGTCAGGCTGTCCCTCATTAAGCTGGGCCTTTGTCCAGCCCCCTCCCCTGCCTTTGAAGAGGGTGGATCACAGGGGCCTGCCCCGGGGGCAGGCGCTTCACAGGCTAAGGAACCAAACAGCAGCCACCTTCCCAACTGCTCCTACTGCCCCTCCCCCGGGGTCAAGAGTTCAGGGAGAGTCCTGGGGAGGCTAGGTAGGGACCCCTGTCCCTATGCAACCAATGGGAACTTTGGCAACCAAAGGAAAGGATCCTATAGTTTCACTGTAGGTTAGGGAACCAGTTGGTCCTGGAGGGGAGGAAGATCCCGCATTTCCACAGCAGATTGGTGCTTGAGTGTGTGTGTGTGGCAGGGTTAGGATTTGAAGAAGCTACGGAAGATCAGCAGTGCCAGTACTGCTGCGGAGACTTGGCGTCTGACCTTCTAATTGTGGCCTTGCCACTTCCACAGACCCAATGTCCTCTCTTGGCGGCTTATCACTTTCCTCAGTTATACACAAGGATTCAGTTGGGTTACTCAAAGCTCTCAAAGCCCAAACATAATGACTCTCCAAGGCAAGAGTGGTCGCGGGCCACACTCTTGAGAAGCCAATCAGGGCCAGGGCAAAGGTCAAAGAAGGAGACCTGGGCCTCGCCGGGCACCTGCCAGGTCTGGAGGCTCCCACGGGGAGGGAGAGAAGGGGTCCTTACCGCTGCCACCGCCGCCTGCAGCCGCCACGCTGCGCCGCATCCATTCGTAGGGCGTCCGCCTTTGCGCTCCTGGCGAGGACGGGGCGCCCGGACCCCCGAGGGACTGCGCCAGGATGCCGGGACCAGGCCCGGGAGGCGCGGGCACCGGGCTAAAGTCCGGAGGGGGCCCGAAGGCCAGCGGGGCCGGGCTGGCGGTGGGAGCCGCGGGGCCGGGGCCATAGGCGGCCGCCCAGTCGTCCTTGGGCGCGGGGAAGGGCGCAGCCCAGGTCGGAGGGGGCGCGGGCGCCGGCTCCACGTGCGTGTAACCCGCGAAGTCGGGGTACTGCGGGGGCGCGGGCGCTGGGCCGGGGGGCGCGTAGGTCGGGGGGCCCAGGCCGAGGCTGGAGGGCCTGGCGGGGCCCGGGTACACGGGGGAGTCCTTGTCCAGCACATAGCCCACGTACATGGTGACCGCGGGGTCCCCCGCGCATGCTGGGCCCTGGAGCCGCCGCGCCCGGCCGGCCGCCCCGACGACCAGCGACTGCTCACCTGGACCCGCGGCCGCCGCCGCGCCCGCCCCACCCCGGCCTTTTATAGCCGCGGGCCGTCCGCGGCCCCAGCCGGGCGGCTTTGCATTTCAAAGCTGGGGGAAGCCTCGGGGCCGCGAATCAAAGGGGGAAGCCCGTCGGGCGAGGGGGTTCAAAAGGAGACAAATTGCCGCCCTAAGCGGGAGGAGGATGGGCCCGGAGGGCTGAGGACCCAGAGGGCGCGGCCTCGATGAGGGTCCAGGGCCCAGCTTGGTGTTCCCACTCCTCCTTCGGTGGTCGCGGGGGACCTCCCCATCACCCACCCCGGGCGACAGGTGAAGAAACTGTCTGGGAGGGGCAGGGAGGGGGGGTGCTTTGGCTAGACCCTAGGCCAGCCTCACACAGCCCAGGGAGCATGTGGCGCTGTCAGCCAGCAGTGACCACCAGCTTGAGATGAGGCGGAGAGCAAGGCTGACTTCAAAAGGGGTTCGGTCTGGAAAGGTAGAGGGCGTCTTGGGGAGGGGGGTGTAGGGGTCACGACCCCTCGGATCCCAGATGAAAGCTATGGGGATGTGCATATGCAGATAGCCAGTCTGCAAGCTACTGTTTCCCTTATTGGCTTCCCCAGAGAAATTCTCAAAGGTGTGGGCCAGGGGAGGTCTGCTGGGGACACCTTGGGAAATTTCACAAACTCTTGATGCCTATGACCTTTCGTTCGTTGTCATTGCTGAGATGTTTCAAATATACACAGACAGCGAGTTGCCTCGTGAACCCACCTTTTAGCTTCCATAATTATCGGGTTTCCGTCACCTCTTTTTTATCTACTGCCTTTCTTTTCCCCCTAAAACATTTTTGGAACAATTTTGGAACAATTTAAAAACAAATTCCAGGCTTCTTGTCGTTTTACCCCTACACATGTCAACCCACGTCTCTAAAACACAGGGACAAATTCCTGAGAATTTATCATCGAACGCAGTTTATATTCCGTGTACTCCGACTGATTGAAAAAAAAAAAAGCAAAGTGATTTTGCAGTTGGCTTGATGACCCTCGTTGGTTATGGAAGGGATCCCGCTGGCATTTTAAATGTCCATGTGGGTCTTTCCTACTCCTCTGAAGACAGGCAGGCAGGCATTCCACAGCTACCTGAGCGGGGAAGTGCATAGTTGAGACTGGGAGGAGAGGGTACAGCTGAGGAATTGGGGAGGGATTCAGGAAGGAAGGCTATGGGCTAGGGCGAGAAGTGTGCAGAGGAGTCCCCTGAGATCGGATCTCTTCTGGGGTCATGAAATGTGAAGAATGTTCGATGCCTCAAAGCAAGGTGGACACAGGTCTTGGCTAATTAGACGTTCCTTCTCTTTGCAGGGGCAAGCAGGGGGAATCAAGTCTATGCTGAACCCTGCTGGAGGATGTAGTGCAAAAAATGCAAATACTAGGTTGTTCCTAAAATGACTGAGAATTTCATAAGTGGTAGGATTTGGCTGAGCCCCGTGTGACTGCACGGATGACCCGCCCTCGAAGGTGTCCTCGATCAGTCACATTTAGGCATAGCAGTAAGGTCCCCTTCCTGTTCAATGGATGGAAGCAGGGAGGCCCAGGGAGGAAAGGGTAAAACTCCAGATCATGCTCTCTAGTGACAGCTGCTTATAAGAGAGGGGAAGGTAGCTACTTGTCACCAACACAGATGACAGTATGAGCACAGAGGTGTCACACAGCATGGCAAGCCACTATGTCTTCAGGTCAGAAGACATCTGGAGTTCTAGGTTCCCGTGAGGGTACAACCAAGAGACACACAAGGAGGTCAGAATTCTGCTCTCAGCTGGGGTAACCAGGCCTGCTCCTCACTGTGGGAAGTGAAGGCCTGGCAGGGAGGGCAGGGACCCCAGAGAGAGCTGCAGGCATGAGTCTAACCTACCTGCCCAGAATGAAGTGCTCACTGTAGGACCATCCAACACAAAGCAGGGGTTGCAGAGAGTGAGTTTACCATCAAGGGGGGTGTGCAAGGGATTGCTGGACATCTCCAGCAAGGGATCTTATTCTGGGGGAAGCAGGAGATGGGTGGCTTCTAATCCCCCCGTATGCCAGTTCTTGCCTAGTCAAGAGGACTGCCATTTGGGATTAGAAATGTATTTGCTCATATATTCATCCCTTTGACATGGACAGACTGACCCACACAGCCATACTGGCGCCATGTCCAGTATGGAATGAAGCCCCGCCTTGGGGTGCCTTCAGTGCTGGGGGGCCAGGTGTGAATTAAACGTTCACAGTGAAAGGGATGTCACATCTTGGGTTCTGGTCAGGAACCAAGCTAGAGAATTCTTGGGGAAGGAGGTGCGAGTGGACCAGGGCATTATAGTCCAGTGGTCAGTATGAGCAGAGGCCTTAGGGGGCAAGGAATGTGTGTTCCCCTAGAACTGAGAACCCAGTCCTGAGTGAGAAGGAGGAAGCCAATCTGAGAACCTGCACACCCCTTCCAACCCCCACACCAGGAGAGGGAAGTTGGTTGGGGATCCTGAGTGACTGAGACATAGCCAGGATTTGGTAGTGGCTAAGAGATGGCTCAGGGTCACAGGGAACCTTAGTTTAGCACAGTCAGGAATCCCAGAAGCCCAGGGAGCCAGCTGCAGAGAGGTTCTCAATGCTGTACCCTCAAATAATCCTCCCCCACACACTTTCTACAGGTGCTCCTAGGCTGCACCATCCTTTCTGAGTATTTGCTGTCTCTCTCTGAGATGGCACACTGGTTTGTGACAGTGGCACTTCCATGCACTGAGCAGGTGCTAAGAGTGAGGTCTCATGGCAAGCATGTGTCACCTCCGCTCATCCTCACCACCATCCAGGGAAATAGAAGCGATTGCTATCCCTCCCTCCTTCCTTCCTTCCTTCCTTCCTTCCTTCCTTCCTTCCTTCCTTCCTTCCTTCCTTTCTCTCTTTTCTTCTTTCTCTCTCTTTCTTTCTTTTTTCAGATTAACAAATGAGTTCAGAGAGGTTGTACTGGCTGGTTTTGTGTGCCAACTTGACACAGGCTGGAGTTATCACAGAGAAGGGGGCTTCAGTTGGGGAAGTGCCTCCATGAGATCCAGAGCTGTGGGGCATTTTTTCAATTAGTGACCAAGCAGGGAGGGCCCCTTGTAGGTGGTGCCATCCCTGGGCTGGAAGTCTTGAGTTCTATAAGACAGCAGGCTGAGCAAGCCAGAGCAAGCAAGCCAGCAAGGAACATCTCTCCATGGCCTCTGCGTCAGCTCCTGCTTCCTGGCCTGCTTGAGTTCCAGTCCTGACTTCCTCTGGTGATCAACAGCAATGTGGAAGTGTAAGCTGAATAAACCCTTTCCTCCCCAATTTGCTTCTTGGTCATGATGTTTTGTGCAGGAATAGAAACCCTAAGAGCTAAAGTCACCTTCCTGGGGTCCCACAGCAAATCAGTGACCTAGCGGGCAGTTGTTTTCCCTCTAGAGATGCTTGAGTTAGTAAGCACAGAGAGTGACCCTGAATGTGTGTCTGGCTCCCCGCCTGACAACTTGTTAGCTGGATTTTTGCTTAAGCAAATTGCTGGTTCCCCTTCCCCCTCAGGTGTCTTCACATAAAAGAGCCAGTAGGTTCCCATCACCCTCACACCTAGGGGGACCTCCCTAGTTAGAGGCTTTAGCATCATGAATAGGACTCCCTCAGTTCCTTAATTAAAGGAATGATAGCCTTATTTAAATCTGAGATTGTAGTGCCGTATACTCCCATCTCTAACCTGCCACCTGATCTTGAGCCCCTGGACTCCAGTTTTACACGTGCCCACTGGGACTGGTAGCCGAAGATGGCAGTAGCACTGTGCCAGGCCCCTGCCTATCCTGAAACAGCCTCTTCCTTTCGGGCAGCCCCCTTATCTCTGGGTGTGGCTGTTTATTGGGCCCCTCCTTCTTTCCTCCTCACCCCCTCCGGAAGCTCTCTCTCCAGGCCTCCCGGGGTGGGGTGCCCAGATGAAGGCTTCATAAAGATCTTGCTGATAACTTGGTTTATGGCCCTGGAAGAGAAAGGTCTGGGGCTCACTTACTGCTGAAAATGGTTTGCTTAAGAGAAGCCAGTTGGCACCAGGGCTTGTGTCAGACCCACTGTGCCCCGACCCCTAGCCTGCTGAGTCCCTCTCTAGACAGCAGACCAAAGGCCAGCCAAGCTTCATGCTTGTTCTGTGTCACTGGGCAGGTTATTTCCCTTCTCAGGGTCACTGGTTCACCTCAGAAGTGGGGATGGCTGTCTGTGTCTCAGAGGCAGAGATGAGCCTCCCTATTGCTCTCTACAGTAGGGTCCCATGGAATCATTTTTGGCTTCCAGACAGGCCTGTCCGCTTCTCCGGTCCCTCTAGAGGTGAGGTCGCCACCTGCTGGCCCTCTAGAGCATGACAGGAGGAGGTTAGTCCCTTATTGCCTAGTCTCTGATGACAGAGGCCACTATGCTGGGAAACCAAGGGCAGTTTCCTTCTCTAAACACAGAGGACAACAGAACCAGGGCTCAGAACAAGTACAGAATGCCCTCCTCAGAAGGTGTCCTGTGCCCAAAGATGTGCAGAAAGACAGGCCAGGGAGGGACGTAGGCACGGAGACTCAGGGGTCAAAGCTCGGAGAGAACCTAGAGGTTCCACCTCTGATTCACAGCTGCCCACAAGCTCCCCAGGAATCCAGCCCAGCCTTAAATACCATGCTATACCTCAGCTACCCAGTCTCGTGCATGCTAAGCTGCAGTGCCTTACTGGCCTCAGAATAAAAGCTGGGTTCCCAAGAGCCCTCAAGCCTTTGCACTGCCCCCCCCCTACCTCCCCCATCCCAGCATCCCCTCTCCTCTCTTCTGATCTACCACCACTTCAAGGCCTTGCTAGCCTCAAAGAGTTTGCAAGGGCTGATCCCTTTGCTTTCAACACTGTTCCCATTGTTTCATAGGTGGCCTTTCAACCTCAGGTCTGAGCGGAAATCTGTCTTCCCCAAAGGAGCTTCTATAGACTTGAGCGAGGATCCCCATCTGCCCAACTCAGCGTTTTCTGTATCTCTTTCATTGCATCAACCACAAATTAGTGTTATTAATCTGCTACTTCCTTGATGTTTGCTGGTGAGCTCTGGGGAGTGGGTGGAGAGGCAGGCCACATAGTAGGTGCTCAGTGAACTAACTCCCTTCATGCAGATGCCTGATGGGAGAAACAGGACAGCCTGAGAGTAGAGGTGAGAGGCGCCATGGAAGAACAGCTGTGTGCCTTTAAGCAGGTTCTAGACCCCTTCTGGACCTTAAGAGCCAGTGCTCTCATGAGGGAGACACAGTATCGTCTTCAAGGGTGCTACTGCTGTATTTCTTTGAAACTTCTGTATATGGTAGGGGGATGTACCACAGTCCCCTGTGGTCCGGGTACACTGGGGTGACATAAGATAGAATGGTTGAGGAGCTAGGGTAAATATGAGTGGACATGTCTTTAACTTCAAAACTCCGGCTCTCCTGGCATGATTCGCTGGCTACAACCTGGCTCAGGAAGAGGGTTCCCAAGAATCTCTGTTGAAGTTGACTCATGTCCCTGCTGCCCCCAGCATGTGCTCCAAGTGTCACCATGCTGTGACTTCTACCCTAAGACTGGCTTTCTAGCTACAGGTAGAGGATCTACCTATCTGCTCACAGTGTGTAATTGGGAGGATGCTGGGCTAGAATAAAGCGTCCCACCGCTCGGGCACCGCCCTGCAAAGCCTTCCCTTTCCTGAGCTTGTCCAGTAGACTACTCTAGAGGACATCCTTCCGGACACCAGAGATGAATGTGCTAAGGTCTGGGACGTGCGCTGCTTCCTCACACCCCATGCCTGCCCTGGGAGCCTTCAGGGCAGCTCCAGGAGCGTGGGAGAGCCAGCTGTGGTAGTTGCTTGTGCTGAGCTGGGCCACAGGGACTTCTCTCATGGGGGCTCCCCTTCCGGCCCCTCAGCCTACACCCCACAGAGCCTCGCTTCCTGCTCTGACAGTGAGGGAGGTTTTGGGGGTTATGCTCAGTTTGAACCCCTCCTCTAGGACAGAACACAGGTATAAAACCTGGGGGCATGGTATCTGTGCCCACACTGTAGGATCATATGGCCAGGCATGAGCCATTCTTTCAAGACCCCTTATGTTGGCTATAACGTGAGTGGGTGGAGGAGCCTCCCTTCAGCCCTGATCACGGACTCCTGTGACAGCAGCCCCAGGGAGTGCCTGAGGACTGGGTTATCCTTTGTAGTACTCCTCTCGTTCTGCCTCTAGGCTTGCACCAAACCTGTATGAATCTTGTACTCATGCCTTTCACAGCATTTGAGGTGGGCACACAAGCTGTTATTTTAAAAACCCCAAGGCTACGGGCATTCTGAGAGTCACACAGCTAAGAAGTAACTGAGTTTGGTTTGGAACCTCAGGCTTAGCGCTCGGGCCCTTACCCATGAAGTATACCATCAATCTGTGTAGGCGAGAAGCGTGATGCCCCAAGGCTCAGAGCCCCTTCTGAACTCTACCGACCACCTGCCCTCAGCAGCTTTTCCCTCAGTGTTTGACCATAGCCAAACTGGCTCCCAGGATCTGGGCATGGAGTGATTGGGCTTGGTTTGTTCTGTCCACAGTCCCAGCCTTATGATGCTACCTGCTCCTCGCAGACTGCTGAAGAAGCTGTGGGTGCAGACCCAGCCCTGACTTACCTGTTTCCTAGAAAAGGAAACAGGCTGAGGCAGCTCAGAGACTCATTCAAGGTCTTCCAGCTTTGAACAGAGAGAGAACCTGGAATTGGAACCCAGCTTTAGTCTCTGGGTCCCAAGTCTACCTTCAGTGGTAACAGCTGAGCCTCAGGATCCGGGCCTTCAAGACTGCCTATGGTATACTTTGTTGCTTGCATCTCATCAGGGGGAGGAGAAACAGCTCCTGTGCCCACCAAGGGTTAATGGTGGTAGAGCTAAGTGGTTCCAGATGGGCCAGCGGATGGCTGGGCTGGCCGGAAACAGCAGCCCCCAGCATCTCTTGGGGATTGGCCACGGCCACTCCTCCCCTCTAGGCTGTGTCTTTGGCCCCCAGCTGTCCCCTACCCCAGGGCCTGCCACTCTCCTTTCCCTAGGTCATACCCAAGGTATGTGGAGCAGACCCTCAGCTGAGAAACTGAGGCTTAGATAAGATAGGGACCCAAACAATGACTGTGAAATTCCAGGCCGGGGTGCTCTCATGTCTTTTAGGACTACAGAGTAGACACTTTCCCTTGCTTCTTACAAGCTATCCTGGTCACTGCAATTGATATGAGGGTTCAGAGAAGCACAGCCAAGTGAAATTCTGGGGACACGGTTCCCCACCTCACACACCTCTTTCTGTTTTGTGGTTTGGGGCCCCAACCCAGAGAGTTGCCTTTGTATAAGAAATCCTGTGTAGGCTTGACCCAGTGACCCAGTGACCTTTGGCATCATCCATGCTCCTCTATGACCCCTGGGTCAGGCACTCCACCTAGAGACTCATTACCTCACATGGCCTGGGCCAGTCTGAGTCCCTCTTCCACACAGTCCTGCCCAGTACTTTGCTAAGTAATTGCTAAGGAGATGAGACCGAGAAATGAGAAACAAGATTAAATAATGGAATCTCAGGCACGCCTGATCTGAGACCTTGGTGGGACTGGAGAAGAGGAGGGGGTGGGCACAGAGAGAGATGATAGGGTGTAATGAGGGCAGAACATAGCTGTCCCTGATCTGGGATACCCCTTCTCCAAACCCTGCAATCCAGCTTTCCCCAATGGTGGGAGTGGATGCTTTCATTAGAGTCTATCAGTCCTTTTGAAAGGATACCCAGTGCGTCTTTGAGAGCTAGGCATCTAAGACCAGGGAGAGATCCCTGGAGGTGAAAGTGGAAGAGACCCAGCCAGAGCCTCTGTAGAGAGGGGCAGGGATGGGCAGGAACATAATAGGAGGTACTTAGCTCACTGCTTGGGTGAGCTAGGAGGAAGGCAGGGCAGGGCACCTGCCTCTGCTGGTGTGGTTCCACCTTCCCTGCTGCTGTGCGAGCTCAGGAAGCTCACTGAACTTGCACCTCAGTTTCCCTGCTATAAAACAGGGCAAAGAATCCCTTCCTGCTTCTTCGGGAGCTTTAAGATGCTAAAGGGGGTCTGCCTGAGCATGTGGGGCAATGTGCTGGGTGACCTCGGGCAGTCATGGTCTGTCTCTCTCTCTCTCTCTCTCTCTCTCTCTCTCTCTCATGCGCGCGCTCTCTCTCTCTTTGTGCCACTTACCTCTGGGCCTTTGTTTCTTCTAGACAACAAAGCAAAACAACAAAAACAACAAGACTGGTGATATCCTTACTGGGAGAGTTTCAGGAACCCCAGGCCAGAGACCTGACACCCCAGGCTCAGCCACTGCTGCCTGGACGGTCCAGTCAAACATATGACACTGAAGAAGAGAGTGTTTCTATCTCAGTGCAGTCACACTGAGAAGAGATGGGAACTGTGGTCCTATGTCCTCTCTGTGGTGTTAACAAGAGCTGGAGGGGACACATCTAGAGCAGGGACCAAGAAGAAAGAGTACATAAGAGTGCATCTTCCTCCTGTGGTTTGGCTCGTGGTGATCACAGGTCTGGCTCTGTGAGATCCCACTGGCTTCTGGGAAGGTACCACGGCTTGAGAGGGAGGCTAAGTTCCTATCATCCTTAGATTCCTGGGATGATCTGCCTGTAAGACTTGCTGTTTCTGGAATCTAAGCATATACTGGTTTTTTGTTTTTTGTTTTGTTTTGTTTTACACAGGGTCTCCCTGTATAGCTAAGAGCCATCTTCTGGTGTGCCTCTCTGGGATCACAGGTAGGCACTACCATCTTGACTTCTGTGTGCAGAGAGGAATGGCAGTCAGACCCAAAGTTTAAGGTAGCAGGGGGAAAGCTCCAGGCCCAGGTGAAGTCAGGACTCAGAAGTAGCTGTGTTTAAGGCCCAATGACCAAGTGCTGTCAGCCCTGGGTCTTTCTCTAGTGAGTCACCAGCCACTCCTTTCCTGGGGACCTGCTTCTCTGGGAATGTCTCTCCAACTCAGGTGGTCACTTACTACAGAGTTCCAGCACCCAGTACAGTTCCTCACACGCGGCAGATGTTCAGTGAGTGAAGGCTGGGTTCACCTCACAATATTATCAGAGCTACCTTTATAGATGGAGAAACTGAAGCACAGAGAACACACACATACACACGCACGCGCACACACACACACGCACACTCTCCCACCCCAGGTGCCATGGTAAAGGGAGGCTCCATTTGACAGGCATCAGGCAAGTGGGGCAGGCCACTCTAATAAAAGTGACTCAGTGGCTGGCGTGGGCAGCGGAATTTCTAAACATCCTGAACGAGCCGGTGAAGGGAGGGAGGAGAGGGAAAGGAGGAAGAAAAACAAGAAACTTGGGGGAAAAAGAAAGAGAGAAAGAAAAAAAAACCCCTGAAATTGAAAACAGACACACGCGTCCACCCTCCCTGCTCCGCTGCTCCCCCCCCCTCCCCGCCTTCCCCAAGCTTGGCCAATCAGAATCGCCCCTGCAGCCTTTCCCCCAAAGTGTGTGGTGGTAGTGGTGGGGCACGTAAAGCCCACAGTGGTGTGAGCTCTGGGGCTGTCTGTGGTCACAGTCCCGGCTACGCTCTGGGACCTAGGATTGCTCTGGGAGTAACTTTGAGAGAGCGGAGAACAGGGAGGAAGGAGTCCAGAGCCAGAGCGGGCCAGACCAGTCGTCAGTCTCCTGCCTGCCAGCTAGACCTAGGGCGGCCCCTCAGGCTGCTCCGCTCCTCCCAGAGGATGCTTTTGGAGTGAGGAGGGGCCAGGCTGCTCCTCACCCCTGAGCAACCCTCTCCCTTCCCCTGATTCTCCCAGGGCTTTCCGCAATCAGGCCAGCCCTTCTACTGCTGTCCGTTTTGGGTCCAGCAAAATAACAGAAGACAGCGAGGAGGACTTCCTGGAGGGGGTGATAGAACACATCAGAAGCCATCTGTAGCCGGGTAAGTCCAGGGAGGAGAAACCCCATTCTGTGTTTTGTTCCCCGTTCCTAGCCTGTGCAGGAAAAAGTAAAAAGAAAAAGAAAAGAAGAAAAGAAAAAAGTATAACAAATTCAGACGGGAGGACGCAGGGACTCCCTTTGATAGCAGGGTCGTCCCTCCACCCTCCATGGGTGGCTACTGCTCCCTCAACCCTGCTGCCTACCCAGAGCTTTCTGGGTGCCAACTGAACAGGACTTTCAAGGCACCTCAAAGTCTGTGGGGGATGGGCAGAGGTAGCAGGGGCAAGGGAGGAGAATCCAGAGGTAGCTTTTGCAGAAGCCAGGACCTTTTAGGATCCTAGCCCCTGTCCCCTGGACCAAGTCTCGTGCCTAAGACTAAGTCTGGCCACAGGCCAGTCAACCACCAGGCCGACTTTGGAGATTTTTAAATAGATTTGCAAATTTTCCAGATTCCTAAGACGTCCTTCCAAACCCCTAGCCGCTGAGAAAACTTCTGGAGCTCAAAGTTCTGGATGGAGGGAAGTTTACAAACCCGCCTAGCGGTCATGTGTCTGGGGTGGGGTCTAGTTCCGGGCTGTCAGATCTGGGGGCTCCTCTGTGAAGAGGGGATTGTAGCTGGTTTCCTTCTGTCACAGTCTGTTTCCCTGTTTGTTCTCTCCCTTGGGCGCTCGCTCGGCTCCTTCTCCACTCTATCCTACAATCTGAACTGAGTCCGATGACACTTCCCTCTTGCCCAGATCTATCTGTTTCTTCCGTATCTGTAGAGTGGGCAGCCCCACCTCCTCTTGACCGAAAGACAGAACCCTGCACTCTGAATGTCCCCTGTGATGCTCACCTGCTTCCAGGGGGCAGGGATGATTTCTTCCTCTGGTGATGTGACAGACACCTAACTGGAGCCCAGTAGCAGGGCTGAGTTGACTATAAGCTCCCTCTACTCCACCGCCCCAGACAGACCTGGGCCCTTGGCTCCAGCCTGGTTTCTTACTTCCAGATGGTTAGATTCCAGCATTTGTGAAAGGAATTTACACCACCCTGCCTGGAGGCATTTGCCCTCCCCTCTATCCCCCTCGGAATGCTCTTCCTCATCATTTCCCTCTCCTGGGCCCTCCAACCATTGTCTCTTCCAGGTAGCCCTCCCTGCTTCCTCCCGGTCTTGCGTGTGGGTGCCTTTCCCGATAGCATCCTACCACTCCGTCTCTCTGCTCCTGCTGTTTGCACAGCACAGCCTGTGTGGACCTGGCTCTTGCTGCTTTGTGCCCTGGGGCTCCCCGCTATTCCATGCCCCAGGCTGGCAGTGGGAATGTGGTGTCCAGGAGGAATGATTCATTGAAGCCTTCAATAGATCTTTGTAAAGTGATCAGTCCTCCACTTTCTCCAGGGAGAGGGCAGTCAACAGGTCACTATCATGGGTGAGCCTGTTGCATGTCCACTTTGTATTCCTTACAGTGAGGTTTTGGAGCCAGTTTTGTGACCCCTGTTTACAGGCAAGGAAGCGAAGGCTCTAGGCTCACGCAGCAGAGCTAGTGTTGAGGCTGAGGTGCAAGTAAACCCAAAGGCTGTGCCCCTGTGTCCTGGCACTGCAGCATCAGGCCTATCTCCCTCCTCCTCCTGCAGAGCTTCCTTCTAGCTTCCATCATCCCTAGAGAAGATCAGACCTAGATGCTTCAAGGCCCCTATGATTGGTCCTGTGCAAGGAGGGAGGCTGGCTGGCAGGCACTTCAGACAACAGCATGGCAGTGTGGTGTTATCAGCAACCCTCTCTCCCTTTCCTCTGTGGGGAAAAAAAGCTGGACTCCTAATTGCTAGCAGATGTTGGGAGGCTGTGGAAAGCCCAGGGGATTCAAAGTCAGAAGCCCATTCTTACATAAGCACCCTGTGGCTAGCCTGGCATCTCTGGGCTGCTCCATACCTAGAGGTTGTGAGCACACTGATCAACACCAGGTGTTAACTGTTTGTTTAGAGACGGGGTCTCTCTAGGAAGCCCCAACTGGGACTGTACTGGTGTTCACTATTTACAGACCAGATTGGCCTCAAACTCAACAGAAATCTGCCTGCCTCTGCCTCTGCCTCCTGAGTTCTGGGACCAACGATGTGTGTTACTACGCCTGGTCATGTGTTAATTTTTGATGTTGGCTGAGCGTGTGGCCTCTCTGGGCCCCAGTCTTCCTCTCTGTGGACAGTGTTACAATCTGTGGGCTTACCAAGATACAAGATGTTAGCCTGGTTACTGCAAGCCGTGGCCGCAGCTGAGATCAGCCAGGGTTCTCTCTCCACTTCCTGTGCATCAGCATCCAGATAGGAAAAGGATCTGTAACGCTAAAAGCCTCTGACTCTGGAAGGGACCTAGACCACTTGGTACCTGTATATAGGCTGGGTTTGAGACTGGCTGCCTTCAGGCTGTGATAGGGAACCTGGCTCTGGACCGGCTCCCCTCATTCTAGAAGAGGGAATCTGGTTTCTGTTCTAGATTGGGCTGCTTGGTGTGTTAGAGAGGAAAGAAAGGGAAGCTTCCAGATATTCCAGAAAGACAGTTCTGGATCCTGGGCAATGGGTCCTTGGAATGGGACCTTTTTCCGTAGTCAGCTCACCCTAGAAGCAATTAGGCAGGAGAAAGGAGCCGTTGCTCCCCAGGGTCCCCCTGTGGCCCCTCAGCTCGTATGAGCAGAGCCAACGTGGACCAGTTGTTATGTATGCTTTAACCTTGTTTATGCCTTGAAGAAACCTTGAAGTTCTCTTGTTGGTCCATCGTGCTTGGCATTCAGAAAGCTCATACACATTTGCTAGGCTAACTAATTCTTGCAGTCTTAAGGAATAGATACAAACCCTCCCCATTTTACAGATGAGGAGGCTAAGCCTGAGGAGGCTTAATCAGTTGTTCAGAGTCCCACCCAGGTAGATAGTCTCCAGAGAGAGTATGGGCTTAGCATTTGGGTGTTTCTGACTTCGGAGCCTCATGAGGAGAGGCAGGGTGGGGTCCGGGACCCAGTAATAAACTCCAAGGGCTTGCCTCATCTGTCCACAGCATTCCAGAGAGGGGCTCAAATCCCAGAATGCCATGTGACAGCCGTGGGCCTCAGTCCTCTCTCTCAGTTGAACAAAGAGGTTGACCCCGATGATCACTGAGCTCCCTGCCACCACAGAACAATTCCAGGATTCCAAACCCTGCCAGCCCAGATTGGCAGCCGCACAAGCCCCGCTGTGTGCTCAGGGATCATGCATATTTAACTTTACAATGAAAGGGTGTTTTTTTTTTTTTCTCTACACATTGCAGAAAGAGGTCTGGATCAATGGCCGCTAATGGAAAAACCTTAACCTGCCATAAGGAGGAGAACTTTCTAACCTGGAGAGGCTGCTTTAATGTACTTGGTTTCCCATCCCAGGGCGTGTTCTTGCTAGCTACAAGCCTATTTTCCTGCGAGCAAGGAGGGCTGGGAAGCAGGCTTCAAGGTCTGTGTAAGAATGACCCATAGATCCTATCCAGGGCTGAGCTTTGATTTGAAGAGGGAGCAGGCTTTTCATCTAAAACAAATAGGGGCACTAACAGGATTGGTAGCAATGGACCCCCAGGGACCCACCCCTGTGGGAGCAATATAGAATTCACACACTTGCCACTTGCACAGAAACCCTCCAGGTATCCTTCCCCCACAAGGCTTGGGGTCTGAGACTCAGAAAACGGTTTCCTGGCCACCCAGACCTGGCCCCAAGGCTCTTCTTTCTCCCAAGCACTTTCTTAGGGGCATAGATAATGCTTAGCCTGATGGAGGTGGGTGAAAATCAAAGTATGTCTGTGTACAGCTTTAATCACATTAATACCCTCGCTCCTTCTGCCTTGGAGTACGCCTGTTTGATGTCTTGATGCTTGAAGCTTTCATCTGCTGGATGTTCCAGCTTTTCCGTTCTGTGACGGACAGCACTGTCCCCGGGGAAGGTCAGAGGCTCAAGAATTGTCCGAATGTCAGAGATGAAAAGGTTTTCGGGGCTCATTTGGTTTGATTTCCCTATGGTTATGGGGGTGGACCCAAGGTCATAAATAAAAGAATCACAGGTGATGGGAGCACCCGTGTGTCCATTCCACCACCCAAAAGACACCTGCTGTCTGGGAACCAGCCTTCATGCCTCTCTGGGCAATAAGGCTACAGGACAGATTTTTGCAGAAGAGGAACAAAGCTCACCCCCACCTCTACTCCCACCCCAAACCTCTCTCCAGGATTTTCGGTATCGAAGGTTGGCTTTGAACTGCCTTTGTAGCCAAGGATAAACTTTCCAGTCTTCCTGCTTCTGCCTCCTAAGTGCTAGGCTGATAAGCATGCTCCCCCTCTCCATGCCCAGTTTTGTGCAGTGCTGTGTACCAAGCTTTCTTGCAGAGCAAGCACTCTGCTAACTCAGGGACAACCTGAAGAGTCTACTTGAAGGATGGGACGCCCTGGTATGGTTTTCTGGATCGTAGAACTCCCAGACCCATCCTTTCTCCACTCTGACCATGGGCTTCTCTTCTGTGAAGAAGGGAAGAGGTAGGGAAAAAATAAATGACAGCAGTCCACCCTGGGTCTGCTTCTAGCACTGAAAGCCCTTTCCGGGTGTCATGGTGGCAGACTCCTCCTTTTCTAGACAGAGTCTTATGTAGCTCAGGCTTACCTTGAACTTGACACTCAGCTGAAGTTAACCTTGAACTTCTGACCTTCCTCCTTTCACCTCCTGTGTGGAGGAGGGGTAGGCACATACCACCACTCTGAATTTACATGGTACTGGGGATTGACCTGGAGTTGCTCACATGCTAGGCTAACACTCTCCCAACTGACCTACATCCCCTGTTCCTCCCCACCTCTACCCCCCAGGCTTTGTGAGGCTGTTGGTCCCGTTTTGTTGGGGACCTTATTATTTTTCTTTTCTGGCAAGTGGGTTCCCAAGAGCTATAGTCCCACCAGCTCCTCCTCTTCTCCTGAGGCTGAGCTTAAATGGTACAGAGGCGGCAGGGAAGTCCAGTCCACTCCAGAGGGAGGCCAGCCTGGTCTACAGGGCAAGCTCCAGAATAGTCAGAACTACATAGAGAAACCTTGTCTCAGAAAACCAGAAGGATGGGGAGAGGGATGGGGGGGGGAGGAGGAAGAGAAGAAGAGAAGGAGGAGGAGGAAGAAGAAGAGGAGGAGGAGGAGGAAGAAGAAGAGGAGGAGGAGGAAAAAGAGGAGGGGAAGGAGGAGGAGAAAGAAAAGAAGAGGATGAGGAAGAGAAGAGGAAGAGGAGGAAAAAGAGGAGGAGAAGGAGGAGGAGGAAGAAAAGGAGAGGAGGAGGTGGAAGAAGAGAAGAAGAGGAAGAGGAGGAAGAGGAGGAGGAGGAGGAGAAAGAGGAGGAGGAGGAGGAGGAGGAGGAGGAGGAGGAGAAGAAGAAGAAGAAGAAGAAGAAGAAGAAGAAGAAGAAGAAGAAGAAGAAGAAGAAGAAGAAGAAGAAGAAGAAACAAAACAGCCCCCCCTCTCACTTTATACCTGCCCCACATAATGTATATCTGCTTCTGCTGGGGGCTCTGGCTGGGTTTGGAATGACCTCCTTTTGGAAACTGGACTCTGACTCTGTCGCTATGCCAACTCACAACCTCCCATGAAATACCTGCTCATGCCACTCTCCTATGTGCTCCACCCCCGCCCATGCTTGCCATTACGGCACTCTCACCTTCAGTAGCTAGCCATTCGCCATCACTGTTTTTTTTTTTAAAGATTTATTTATTTATTTATTTATTTATTTATTTATTTATGTATATGAGTACACTGTAGCTGTACAGATGGTTGTGAGCCATCATGTGGTTGCTGGGAATTGAACTCAGGACCTCTGCTCACTCCGACCCTTGCTCTGGCCCAAAGATTTATTTATTATTATATACAAGTACACTGTAGCTGTACTTCAAACACACCAGAAGAGAGTGTCAGATCTCATTACAGATGGTTGTGAGCCACCACGTGGTTGCTGGGATTTGAACTCAGGACCTTTGGAAGAGCAGTCAAAGCTCTTAACCACTGAGCCATCTCTCCAGCCCTTGTCATTACTGTTTAACCCCTGAAAAACAATTCATTGATATATCCAAGGCAAAGCCCAAATCCTTTTCCAAAGGCTTGCCCTCCTTCGCTGCCTGTCCCCTACCATTTGGCTGATAAACCTCAGCTCTAGTCTAACATACCCATCACTGCCCTTCACCCCAGATGCCTTCCCACTTCCCGAAGGTCACTCACACAGAATGCCTGCCCCGACATCATCTGTCGTAGAACCCAACTAAACCCCAGAAGCCAAGCCTCACAGAATTGTAGCTATCGTTTACTGATCAGGGGAGTAAGCCACAGGCTCTTCATCACCTTGCACTGCCATAGCAACAGCAGAAGGCTCTCATGCCACTCTTCCAGAAACACAGGGACAACCCAGAGCTGCCGCAGAGCGGCCAGGTAGGAGAGCTGAGATTTGGTATGGATAAGGTGGCTTTTATGATGGAAAAGCACTCCTAGCCTGCCCGAGCTCCTGTGCCATTTCCCTATTCTGGGTGGCCTCAGGGACAGCCCCCCCTGGCTTCAGAATACCCTAAGTCTGTCTCCCAACAGCGGCCTGCCTTATCACCAAGAGGGAAAGAGTCCCCCTGGTCTGCCCAACCCAGTCCCCATGCTAGAAAATACTGTTACTAGGTGACAGCTGAGAAAGAGAAGAGCTCAGTCGGCATAGCCAGTCCATTCCGTGCTGTGTGATTGTCAGCGGAGCACCGACTATGGGACATTAGGAGAGATCCCAAAGAACCATTAGGTTTGTTCCGTGGTTTGTGGAAAATCAAATTGAGGGCTAGAGAAGGCTTAGCTGATAGCCACGGACTGGGAGGCATCTATCAGATTTAGCTGCTCCTTAGACTGGCCCTTCTGTGGGTGGCTGACAACACTTCTCACTGAGCCTCAGGGTAGCCCAGGGGAGTGGAGATGCTGTAACATCACACTATCAGTAGCTCATACTTCCCCAAGTAGCCTTGGCAGCACCCACTTCCCAAGTAGTCCTTCTCTGGGCCTTCCTAAGCCATCTCCTGCCACCACTGGCTTCTTTTCCCTGACCAAACTAATCTTACCATGTCTCAACTGTGCACTTGAGACAGGCTGCACCAGTGCGTGGCTTCTCCTGTGGGCAGAGAGGGATGAAAAAGGTGATCTCTGACTTCATATGGAGGTACTAGGCCCTCCTCCAAGTATCTGCTTGTGTGAGTTTCATCCACAGCCCCAGTGTCTCAGTGTAAAGGCCTGGTTTATAGCCTGTTTTAAGGCCTGGAGGGTGAGACATGAAGAAGGCAAGTTAGCAGCCAGAGGGAGAACCAGAGGGTGAAGCAGGAAGGGATAGGGAAGAGATGCTGAGAACGGGAAGAGATGCTGAGAACGTATCGGAGAGGGAGAAGGAAACGTGGACTCATTCCTTCCTGATTCACTGCCCGGGAGGGCTCTGAGGGGAATCTCAATGCTCTATAATTGGCACGGATCAGCGGTGGGGTTTCTCCTTAGCCAGAAGCTCCTGCCTGGTCTGTGGGCTATGGGCTGGTGGGGGAAGGCCGCGTGCTGGTCTTCCAGGCTTGGGATTCGAGGCCTGCCTGCCCCCTGCCCACTTGGCTCTGAGAATACATTCTCCATGATCCCCTACCCCCACCCTCCTGCCCCAGCCCACGGCTGATCCCGATGGTAGTGGCCAGGGAAACAGAAGGTTTGCTTGTTTGCGCCTGCTGCACTTGTCCCAGCCTGGGACCCCTCTCAGGGGCTCCTTTGGCTGCCAGGGCCTGGTGCTCTCAGTTGCCATGGCACCAGCCCTAGATGAGGCTCTGGGGGGGGGTCAGGGAGGGCAGCTAAGGGAGGTGGAGGCTAGAACTCTATTGTAGCTTCCCAGGCTCTGGCCTTCTGTGGATATTCTAGGGGTGCTGGACCCATAGAGGCAGGCCTGAGGCAGAGCTGGCCACACACTGTGTCAGATATTCTAGGGGTGCTGGACCCATAGAGGCAGGCCTGAGGCAGAGCTGGCGACACACTGTGTCAGATATTCTAGGGGTGCTGGACCCATAGAGGCAGGCCTGAGGCAGAGCTGGCGACACAACTGTGTCAGACTGCCTAGATGCTCTGTTTCAACAGCCCCACTGACAAGACCAAACTGGGGTTTTTCTCTGAAAGAATTTCCTTCTGGTTTTTTTGGCTAGAAGCTTACTATACAGTCTTGGCTGGCCTAAAACTTCCAGTGTTGAAGCTGGCTTTGAACGCACAGAGATCTTCCTGCCTCTGCCTCCTAAGTGCTGGGATTAAAGGCGTGTGCCAGCCACCATGCCCAGGCTATGGATCCTTCTCTTAATATCCTACTGATGCTCAGGTTCTATGGTAAGGTCTCAAAGGGGCTCTGACTCTGTCTCACTTTGCCTTTCAAATTGCTACATGGCCAGGCAGTGGTGGTGCATGCCTTTAATCCCCAGCACTTGGGAGGCAGAGGCAGGTGGATTTCTGAGTTTGAGGCCAACCTGGTCTACAGAGTGAGTTCCAGAACAGCCAGGGCTACACAGAGAAACATTGTCTTGAAACAAACAAACAAAACAAAACAAATTGCTGCATAACCAGCAGACCCAGGTCCCCCATGCACTGCCCTCAAATACATTATCCTAACTCTTCTGATTATTGGTTATGTGACCTTAGGCAACTCACCAAATATCCTTAAGACTTAATGTTCTCCTCTTTGAAATGGGTACAATGAGCCCCCCACCCCATACAACTATTGTGTGGATAAAATGAAATCTGTGCATCACTTCATTATACAGAATGTCTGGCTCCAAATTAGTTGGGGCTTTCATTTGTCTTCAGATTGGAACAGTGAGTGAGAAGAAAGGTTATTGTTCAGAGGCTCTGGGAAGGCTGGGGAGGACAGAGTGAAACAGACTGTGCTCACTATAGTAAAACCATCATGGTGGTCTGGTCTCTGAGGACCCTGAGCTGTCTAGGTAGAAAGAGCCACAGGGGAAGTGGTGAGATTTCTGTTTCAGGCTGTGGGAAATCACAGAGAAGGTGGGGAATAGGGTGTGTGTGACCCCTACTGGCCCTCAGATTGTAGCACCTATGACTGTCAATTCCACTTTGGGCTAGCTCCAAAGAAAGTATGGAGAAGTCCAGAATAGGAACGAACAGGCAGCAGACTTGTGACTGGCGTATGGTTGGTGTCACCTGTCCATTCTATAGCCTGTTCAGTGGATATGGGAAGGCTGGTGGACAGAAGTGGGACCAACCTGTTAGTCCTGCAGGAGAGGCAGAAAGTGGGTGAGTGGGTGTTGGGTCTGTGTGTTAGAGAGGCTTGGTGACAGCCTGCCAAAGATTTCGCACTGTAACCTCCACTGGGCAAATGGTGTGTGTCCTTTCTAGATCCCAATTTCCTCATCTGTAAAGTGGGAAAGCAGTAAGGTGTGGTGGATCGGGCAGAGAACCTGACAAGATCGCTCTCAGGAGAGGCTGGACCAGGTGGCAGGCAAGCCCTTAAATAGGCCTTCGGTGACTGTATGAGGGGTGCTGGTCCCAGAGGGGATGGGACAAGGTAGAGCTGCTACCATGTTGGAAGTCTCCAAGGCCATCTAAGTCCCTGTTTCTTCTGAAATAACTGACAAAGGAGGCCTCAAGTGAGCCCCTGGAGACTGGAAGCCGGGGGCGGGATTGGGGGTGTGTGTGTCCCAGGGCATCTGCAGAGCCAGGCTGTAGGGCCTGGAATGAAGCCGTGGGGGTTGAGCCTGAGGCCAGCAAGGCGCCTGAGGCAGGGGGCAGGAAGTGCATGCTCTGCAGGCGCCTGGGCTGTGGGCAGAGGCATGGTTGGATCTCCCATCCTCCTCTCTGACCTCCTTCCCAGGCTGGTTCCCAGCATGCCTGGGGACCCAGGCCCCCTCCCTGGGGCCCCCAGTGCTGCTGTCAGGCACACAGTGAGCACTTTCCCACAGGCTGTTAGAGTGTCACTCAATCCCCAGCATACACGCTCTGTGAGGGCTGGGGTGGGGGTTTGCAGGGGGATTGGTTTGTTCTTTATCTGCCTGGTTCCTTTCCAGACAGATGTTTCGTTTTTATTTTGGACTTCCAGAAAATAGGCTGTTTCTTTTCCATTTTGTCCCTGGGGAGGCCTCCTGGGGAGAGGAGTGCAGAATGAGTATGGTACCCTGGGGAGCAGAGAGGACAGGGACCTCTGTCCTGACGATGGTCCCTATACCCGGGGCTCCTAATCGGCCTTTGCCTGAGGGCCACAGAGAGCTGTGGACTGGTCAGGGAAATGACAGGGTCAGATGGGAGCTGCAGGGAGAGGAAGTGAGGACAGAGGGGACAAGGGAAACTGAGTAGGGGGGCAAGGGACACAGAGATGCTCCTGAGACGCCTGGAGAGGTAGCCTGCTAAAACTTCTCCAGGAAAATGTGCCCTAGGATGGAGGGCACCCCACTTATAACTGTATCCTCACCCTCCAGACCCTTCTCTAGCTCCCAGGATTAGGGTGGAGCGGGGCAACTTCCTAACTGGCACTCTAAGGTCACACCCATGTCAGCTGGCTACGGGAAGGCTAGAAGTGCCAAACTCTGCCAGGTCCAGACCAGACTATTGTCACTTGCTCACAGTCCAGCCGCTAGCTGAGGATTTTGTCCCTGGCTGCAGATTCCTCTTACCCCCGCTCCCTCCCCCCTCAACACCCAGGCTAGAGCTGGCTGACTCTTCTGAGCTGAGTCACGGTATCCCAGTCTGGGTTGAAGAGACTCGCCCCACCCTCACCCCTAACCCAGCATTCCAAGTCCACAGGGCAAGGGTCCTCCCTGAGAGCTGTAATGTCAGTCTGGAAAGTTTTTCCACTTTCTTGTCCTGGGTTGTAATATGGGACAACAGAGAGACCATAACCAGGTTTGCTTCCACTTGTCCCGGGGCAGTGAAGGGGCCTTGATTTGAAAGATAGGACAAAGCCAGAAAGCAAGTTTGTGCCTAGCTTTGTCAGTGATTTAGCAGGTCATGCCTCTGAATCTCTGTCACGGGTCCTCCCCCCAACCCCCCACACCCCGTCTGGATCAGGTTAAGGAAAATGACTGTTCTATGGAGAGATAGAGCTGTACGTAACTGAACCTTAGACTATGAGCAGGCGCTGCGCGTGGGACCCAGGCAGGTCGGTGAGCTCCAAAAGCCCATAGCCCACTTGAGCCCATCCTGCTGAGAGCCAGTGGGACTTCTCATTTCCCTGGCCCAATCCTTAGCTTCCTCATCCCCATAGTGAGCCTTAGAAAGGGATAGGTAGATGTTTCCTGGCTGCAGGGCATTGACATTCCAAGATTCTGACCTAGTGACCCCAGGATTGGGCCTCCTGCTTGGGTATCGTGTTTATTCAGAACTTGGTGGGACTGAAGCTGGCTGGCTCCACCAAGTGCCCCTTTGACCCACAGCTGGCTTTCCGCTCTTCCATCCCATTGCGTTTCTGTCCGACCTGACCTCTGCCCTCAGTCAGTGCCAACAAAACCCTCCACATTTGAAACCAGCTCGGCGGCCACTCTTAAGCCCGTGTATTGTCTCATTCTCATCTTAGAACATGGCTCTGTGCCCCTGTCATAGGCATTCACGGACTCTGTATCTCTGGGACCTGCCTCTTGGGTCCTTCCAACATGTACTCACCAAGTTCTGCTGACCTTCAGGGACATTCATCTCAAAGTCATCTGTCTCAGTCAGTCCCCACCCACCGTCCTCTGCCCAACCACACACTCACACACTGTACCAAGGGACGCTGCAGGGGGTGGCAGGCGGCGGGCAGGCACGCTGTCTCATTTCAGCCTCTTCATTCCTCTTATCTGCTCTGCATTTCTTGGCAATTTCCCAAAAGTGGTTTCCGACTCCGTTCTCTTAGCTATAAAATGGGAGTAATCCCTCTCTGCCTCAAAGCTGTCAGAGGATCCAGTGAGACAGACAATAAGTGCCAAGTACTGCACAGCAAGCGAGACTTGGAGCTCCTTTATGCTTGTTCACAGATACGTGGGCAGAGGACGACTGCAATTTTGTGTACACATGCTCTGTATATGTCCTATGCTGGTGGGGGTTAAATGAGTAAGGACATCTCTGATGGACACATGGTAAGGCATCCAAGCATCCGTCTGTGCAGTGTGCACGTGCACCGGGCACTGAGGCGGAGGGATTGTGTGCACATGTGTCTTGTGTGGGCATGCACATGGTTCGTGCCTGCGTGGCGGCTGGGCACACATATCCGAATAGCTACACATGTGTGTGCGCTGTGGAAGAACGTGTGAGAGAGTGCGTAGGCAGCATCTGGACCGTGTGCATGTGTTCACCGCATGCAGGCCTCCCTTTGGCAGGAGTGCAGGTCCCTCCCCCCCACCCCCTTCCCAGACTGCCTTGTGTCGTGGGAGCCTCAGGACCCCGAGGGAGGAAAGCTGATGCTGGCGGATGTGGCCAAGATGGGTTAGATTTATTTAGATTGAGATGGTGGGAAAGGAGTGGGAAACTGCGCGCTAGTGACTAGTGGGAAGGCCAAGGCTCTGAGGATGACTCCCAAGCGCGCTCGCTCCCCTGGGGCTCACTCCTGTTCCCTGAGGGTTGTCTCACATCTGTTGTGAGAAGCTAAGCAGACCCCCATCTCTCTCTGGACCTGGCCTAAACAGGGCAACACTGAGGATTTCCTGACCACAGCAAGGGAGTGGGATTTGGGGATTTTTTCTATCCACTCTGATGAGTCCTCAATCTGTAGCTTGCTGTCCATGCTCTCCCTTCTACACCCCAAGTTCATTTGATGGGAAGTCACGTGAAAAGACATCTAACTCCCAGCTGGGTAGAGAAAGAAACTGTGGCCACTTAGACAATGTGTCTGAATCTACAGCCTAGATCAGTGAGATGAGATGGGTCATGGATTCCCAGGTACTGTGGCCTCAAACATGTCACCTGCCTTCCTGACCAGTCATTTCTTCCTCAGGCTGCCCCACTGAGGATAATGGTGGCTGGAACCTTCTCTTTGATAAGTCAAGCAGGTAGAACTTTTGAATAGTGACAGCTCTTTAAGATCACAGAACTGGGTGTGGTGGTGCATGCCTATAATCCCAGCACTTGGGAGGCAGAGAGGCAGGCAGATCTCTGAATTGGAGGTCAGCCTGGTCTACATAGTAAGTTCTAGGACAGCCAAGGCTACCCAGAGAATCCTGCCTCAAAACCAACACAACAACAACAACAACAAAAGCAAAAACAATATAAAAACTCACAAACAAACAAACAAAAAAAAACCCCACACAAACAAAAAAGAGGACCATCACAACCTGTCTGTGAACAAATATGCAAATGAGTCCCAGGCTGGCAGGAGATCAGGTTGGTCATTGTCACAGTGGGTTCAAGGGCCTGGTAAGTGGAAGTTATTCTTATTTCAGAGAGAATCAGACCAGTCCAAGACTTCTAGCATCTTTGACTTGCAGTATCCCTCAGCTCATTTGCTTAGTCTGTCCTCCCGACAGCTGGAACCCACTTTGTGTCTATGTGACCTAGTCATGATGCTGAGCCTCTCTGGGTCTCTACTTCTCATTTGAGAGAAGGCTCCTTTACAGCTTGGAGTCCTTACTTTTAACTACCCTAGCCTTATTCCCTGCTGGAGAGGGCCTGAGAAGGGAAGATGGAGTGCCACAAAGCCAAAGGGTTGGGGGCTGCATGCCATGAGGTTCCGGCCTACAGGGTCAACACAGACTACCAGAGTCAGGCCAGCCTCCTTACTGTGACCTCCCATCCCCTGGCCAGCAGGCCAAATTCCTCCTTTAGAATAATAAACAGTGTGGCCAGCAAGGGAGGCTGGGAGGGGAGGGGAGGAAGGCTGAGATGAGCCCTCCCCCAATCCTGGGCTGCTAATGATTTTCTTTGGCCCACATCTCTGGCAGGAAGTGGGGAGCCAGAGGGGCACCCACCAAGGGGAAGATGGCCTCGGTGGGGCCTGTTGGCTCTGCACCCAAATGCTGTCTGTACAACTTCAGAATGCCTGGTGTCCAGCTGGAGGGTCGGCACCAGAGGGTTGTGATGGGGAGGACAGAGAATGGGGCATCAGAAAGGCTGAGAGGAGAAACTCAGGGCCAGAGGCAGGACTCAGGCGGGTTGTCTGAAGATGGAGTAAAGGAGAAAGGGCAGATTTGTGTAGCTTGCATCTTAGGGTCTTGAACAGAGCTGAGGTACCGCCTTTGTCTATGTCTCGTGCACCATGTGTGACTATAGCCCTCACTGATGGTGCATTCATTAGCTCCTCTCTGGCTGGAGGCTCTGTCCATAGACAAAACCCAGGCAATGGAGCTCATGAAACCGAGCTCCTCGGCCTTGTATAGAAAACTAGAAAGAGCAACGTGATGGAGCGGAGCAGAGACAAACTGGTCCAGGCTGGGCAGCCCCACAGTCTCAGGATGCTCCTTGTTGCCCGTCACATGATTGCCTCCTATGTATCTTGATCTGTGACTCTGACCATACCCGGCTTTTGGTAATTATCTGGAATCTGAGGAATGGCTGTCGAGAGCAAGGATGAATTGAAGATTCACCCGATACAACGTGCCTGTCTCTGTCCCTGCTCCAGCATCCTCTTCACAAGTTTCCTCTCTGCCTCTCTCTGTTCCACTATTCAGCTGTCTCCCTCTTGAACAGGCTCTGTTGGGAACCCTGGGTAAACATCTTCGTTCCTCAGTTTCCCCATATAGATATGGAAGGTGGAGGTGGGAAGTTTGGTCTCTGTAGTCTCCAAGGACCTTCAAAGCTTGATGAATTAGATGGGGCTAAGAAACTGGTCCCTCTCTCCTGGGCCTCCTGTGCAGCTCTGTGCTGAGTAGGGGGGCCAGCCCACTCCCACATTCCATAGTCCTGACCCCCGCCCCCTCCCCACTTCCCTTCCCACAGACATCCCATTTCCTGTTGTGCTTGCGGAGGGAGCCGTGGGAGCTCTCCAGGCTCTGGCTCACCCCCTCCTACTCCTCCAGGCCTTTCATCACACTTTCCCAAATATTTGTCCTGGCAGATAAGTGCCTGGTATTGGAACTGTCACCCGGAGGATGGGGGCTGTCAGAGTTGGCAGGCCCCCAAATCTAGCCCAATTCCCCACCTCCACTGTAACATACAGGGAAACTAAGACCCCTAGGCAAAAGACTCAACCAAGGTCATGTACAAGCTGGAAGCAGACAGGAGAGAGCTCGGTGACCTGGATGTCTTCCCAGCCTTGAGACAGGAGGCTGGATGCCCAGGCAGAGCTGACCCTTCAGGAACCAGGTCTAAGGTGGGCCCTGGCACTGCCTTTGCCCACACTGGGCCCTGATCCCTGTTTTACTCTGCAGGGTACCATGGGATTTCCAGGTGTGATGCCAGCTTCAGTCCTCAGAGGTAAGTAAGCTGGGCACAAGGGTGAGGGCCCCAAGGATGCCCCTAGGGAGCTGGCAGTAGCGATGCTTGGTAGCACCATGACATGAGAGCCTGGACGCTCTACAGTGCTTGCTCATGAACCTCAGTTTCCCTGGACTGGGAGGTAATCTGTGGAGGTCTCTTTCAGCTGCTCACCCATTAGCTTTTCTTTACAGCCACTCAGTGGATCCCTCCTTGCCCAGAATCACCAGTTCACATCCCTTGCCTCTCCTTCTGCATCCACAGCTCCCTCTGAGACACCCCAGCCTCCCTTATCCCCTCCTCAGTCCAGCTGGATACCTGCCTTCAGCTCTCCAAGGTCTGGGCAAAGGCCCAAGCAAACCAGTGATGAACCAGTGGCCTGCTCTCCTGACCACTGTTTGATGGCCCTGCCCACTGGCTGCATCTATCCTGGCTTTCATCACTAGGGAGCACGAGGGCGTGGCTGACAAATCCTCGCTGTGAACAGTAGTGCTCATAGCTGCTTCTCCCACTCCTCCCCCAGAAGGTGCATGGGGGAGGCACCAATCATTCGACACATACACATCTTAACCCCACCCCCTTTCCTTCAAGGCCCCCAGGGGCCTCAGGATCTCAATGGCCCTAAGTCTGCCCCAACTCTAAGCTGTGTGAGAACCCCTTTCCTATGGTGACCTTTGAACTCTACAGGAACCTAAGCAGCTCCAGAGAAGAGGGCCAGGGAGTGACCTGGAAGGCAATGCAGGAACTGGAGGTCTGGGGATTGCTTCCACAGGATTTCCTGCCCCTTTCTCCCGCATGCTGCCTACACATAGTATAGCTGAAGGGTTTGGAGGCTGGAGTCCAATGAGGCAGAGACTTAGGACAGGAACCCTTGAGGGCCTGACCGTGGCCAAGCGAGCAGCTTGCGTTGAATGGGAAGATGTATTCTTTAAGGACTTGGAAGCTACCCAGACAGGCCTTGAAGACAACTCTAGGGAAGGACTAAGGCTTCCTTGCCCAGACCATGACCTGTGGCTCTTTCTGCTCAAAGGCCAGTTGTTGCTGTCCGTGCTATGGCTCCTGGGACCGCAGACCTCCCAAGGCCTGGTCATCACGCCCCCTGGGCCAGAGTTCGTCCTCAACATCTCCAGTACCTTTGTTCTGACCTGCTCAAGTTCAGCTCCAGTGATGTGGGAACAGATGTCCCAGGTACCCTGGCAAGAAGCGGCTATGAATCAGGACGGGACTTTCTCCAGCGTGCTGACACTGACTAATGTCACTGGGGGAGACACTGGAGAATACTTTTGTGTCTACAACAACTCGCTTGGGCCAGAGCTCAGTGAGCGGAAGCGTATCTATATCTTCGTGCCAGGTAAGGACACTAGCTTGCGTGCCTACCCCTTCACCCTCATCTCCATGGCACACAGTACAAAGGGAAACTTGAAGAGTACCCCGGGGCTCCATGCGATGCAGCCTTGTGACACAGGCACAGAGCAGCATCCACCGTGGCTCCGTCCGGGAGCATGCTCCTTCCACGGCTTGTCTGCTCTCTCCCAGCCCTCTCTGTTCTTGCCTCCCAAGAATTCTGCATTCTGTGCTGGTTTCAATCTGTTCATTTTGGCTCCCATAGCCCACTGCCCTGTTCTTTGAGCTCTAAGTAGCTTTATGACCTCTCACCCCCTCACTCCAACTCCAGCACTGTTAACAACGAATGAAGAGCAGGAAATGGCCAATGAGAGCATCTTCTTCAGTCTCACTGTGCTCCTATAACAGAAGACCCAAGAGTATTTGTAAAGAACAGAATTGATCAGCACATTGTTCTGGAGGCAGGGACCGACCAGCATCTAGCAAGGGCCCCTCAAGATCTAGGGGGCCAGCATCTGGCAAGAATATATTCTTTTTTTTTTTTTTCGCCTCTTCTCTCTTCCTCCTCCTCCCCTCACATGTAGCCTTGGCTGGTATGGAGCTCACTGTGTAATCCAGGTTGGCTTTAAACTCATAGAAATCCATCTGCCTCTGCTTCCTGGGTACTGGGATTAAAGGCGGGTGCTGTCACACTTAGCATCTTTTCCTTAATTTTTGAAGAAATGTCTAGTTGTTATATGGCCAACGATGACCTTGAACCTCTGACCTTCCTACCTCCACCACCTGAGTGCACTATGGCAACTCTTTCATGAATGCCAGGCAGGCCATCTACCCATTGAGCTACATCTCTGGCCGCAGAGCCTTGCTACCTTGTACCATGGGAAGGACTGAAGGGCAAAAAGAGGAGGCTGAACTTGTCCTTTGTAACCGCACCGATTCATGATTTTTTTATGAGTAATCCCCCTGCCTGTACTTTTCTTTTAACACTGAGGATTGAACCCAGGGTCTTGTTCATACTAGGGAAGGATGTTACTGCTGAACTATATCCCCAGGCCTTTATATTATGATTATTTTTTAAATTAATTATTTATGTGTATATGAGTGCACTCTGTGTGTGCATGCATGCGTGCATGTGTGTGTGTGCATGTGTGTGTGTGTGTGTGTGTATGTGTGTGTGTGCCAGCCACACGAAGGCCAGAAGATGCTGTTGGGTCCACTGGCGTTGGAGTTATAGGCAGTTGTGAGCTACTTAATGCAGGTGCTAGGAAAAAAGTCTAACCCTCTGAAAGAGCAGCAAGTGCTCTTAACCCCTGAGCCATCTCTCCAGCTCCCACTATCATTGTTTTTTTTTTTTTAATTCCTTTATTTTGAGGTAGAGTCTCACTAGGTGGCCATGATTGGTCTTGAATTCACCCAAGAGCATTGGCAGGCCTCAAATATACAGTTGTCTAACCTCTCGCATCTGCTTCACAAGTAGCTAAGAGTCCAGGCCTTCCCACCCGATCCAGCTGACAACCATCCCTTAGTAATCTTACCCGTAAATACCGTAACAATGGTGGTTATATCTGAATGCAGTTTGGAAGGGACGAATATCAGAACTAGAGCAGCATCCTCATTCTGCATCGAGGTGACTGAGGAGCAGAGAGGGGAAGAGACTGCTCAAAGTCCAAAAGCAATCCATGGGACAGCTAGAAACTCACCGTCCCGGTTGTGATAAAACATCACAACCTGAGGAAGGAAAGGGTCTATTTCACTTTAATAGCTTACAGTCTGTCGGGAAGAGAAGTCAGGGCAGCAACCTGGTGGTAGGGACTGAAACAGAGACCATGGAGGAATGCTGCTTGCTAGCTTGCTTACCCCAAGACCACCTGCCCACGAGGGGCACCACCAACAAGGTGCTGGGCCTTTCCATGTCAATCACTAATCAGGAGAACGCCCCCACAAACTTGCCTGCGGGCCATCTGATGGAGGCATTTTCTCAACCGAGGTTTCTTCTTCCCAGATATCTCTTGCTGAGGTCAAGTTGACATATTCTAAGCAGGACCTTCATTCCTTGACCCTACTTTTGACAGATCCCAACATGGGCTTCCTCCCTATGGACTCTGAGGACCTATTCATTTTTGTCACGGACGTCACTGAGACGACGATTCCGTGCCGAGTGACAGACCCCCAGCTGGAGGTGACGCTGCATGAGAAGAAAGTGGACATCCCCCTGCACGTACCCTACGACCACCAGCGAGGTTTCACTGGTACTTTTGAGGACAAGACTTACATATGCAAAACCACCATTGGGGATAGGGAAGTGGACTCCGATACCTACTATGTCTACAGCCTCCAGGGTAAGCCCCGCTTTCTGACCCTTCGTGGAAGAATAGCCCGTCAGTTTACTAAGTGCACAGCTCCATATCTTATTAGGCTCTCTTGTAGTTTTGGGAGGGACCTAGTGTTCTCGACCTTCTATAAAGGAAACTGTGGCTCAGAGAAAGAATGGCTTCGGTCCACAATCATAGTGCACTAAGGGCTGGGCTGGGTTGTGTAAGGTGGGGACAGAAGCACAGGCTTGGAGCCCACTAGGTTTGGATAGCAGCTTGGCCACTTCCCATCTGGACTACTTTGCACAAGGCACATGGTCCCCATGAGCCTGATTCCCTACGCCTCTCTCCCCCACCATAAGATCAGGGTGGTGATGACTGCCTTCCTTACAAGATTTTGGGGAAGATAAAAGAGATTAAGGTGCTTAGCATGTGAAAGGTGCTTGGTAAATTTAGATTCCCAGAGGACTGGGTTTTGGCTTCCAGATTGCTACCTCATTATCAGCTCCATGAACGAAGACGTTCTGTCTGTGGTGCTCTTTCCTCCAGCCCCAGCGTCTAGGATAGTGTTTGTATATAATAGTAGTTTAATTATTACCAATAGACTCAATGAATGAATCATTTACAATAGCCAACCTTTCCCTGTGGACCACTCCCCTTTCCCAAGCCTAGTGCTGGTGGCTAGTGATGCCCTCCTTGGCCCTAATCCAAGCTCTCTGCCATACTCCAGTGTCATCCATCAATGTCTCTGTGAATGCAGTACAGACTGTGGTCCGCCAGGGTGAGAGCATCACCATCAGGTGCATTGTGATGGGCAACGATGTGGTCAACTTCCAATGGACCTATCCCCGTATGAAGGTAATGCTGGGCAAAGGTTGGAAGGCAGGCTGGACAATCTCCGCTCATGCCGGCTTCTCATTTGGGGCCTTGACCTTGCAGAGTGGGCGGCTGGTGGAGCCAGTGACAGACTACCTCTTTGGCGTGCCCTCCCGCATTGGCTCCATCCTGCATATCCCCACCGCTGAGCTGAGTGACTCGGGCACCTATACTTGCAACGTGTCAGTGAGTGTGAATGACCATGGCGATGAGAAAGCCATCAACATCACTGTGATCGGTGGGTGCCTTGGACTCAGCCCTCTACCTCACCCTGAGCTGGACCAGACTCTGGGACGGACCTGGGGGCTATCTCAGTATTAGACCCCAATGAAGTGTAGCAGCCCCAGATATGACTCTGAGCCCAACCTAGACTTCCCTACCTAGCCAGACTCCCAGTTCATTCCCAACCCCTCAGGGCAGACCTTGGCAGCCCCGTCGCCAGAGTCAAACTCTGCATAAGTTTGAAGTTCTCTTGCACCTTGTATATAATATGGACCCAGAACAGAAAACCACAACTCCAGTCCCAACTCAGCATTGACCCTAACACCATCAGCTAAATCTTGCACTTCAGCTCTGTTGCAGAAGAAGCCCTGCCCCTAGATTCTAGAAGCCCCTAGAAGGTGTTTACCTTGCATTTAGTCCGTACTGTTCAGCTCTGTTGCCAAAGAAGTCCTGCCTCTAGATTCTAGAAGCCCCTAGAAGGTGTTTGTTTGTCTTGCATTTAGTCGGAGCAGGGCTTCAGGAACCCTCTACTAGAGACCCACAGGATGCACACTCTCATTGGTGTCTGGGCATAGCTCCGCCCACAGGGCCCGCCCCTGACTGTTGTACCTTCACAGAGAATGGCTATGTGCGGCTGCTCGGAACCCTGGGAGACGTACAAATCGCTGAGCTGCACCGGAGCCGGACGTTGCAGGTGGTGTTCGAGGCTTATCCGACGCCCTCTGTCCTATGGCTCAAGGACAATCGTACCTTGGGCGACTCCAGCGCTGGCGAGTTGGTTCTGTCCACTCGCAACGTGTCTGAGACCCGGTGAGCATCAGTTAGTCCACCGATCTTGGAAGCTTCAAAGCTGCCAGGCAACCCGGGGCCTTCAGCCACCAACAAACCTAGGACCTTCTTGTCTGAAAGTCTGGTGGGTGATGGATACATGCCAGGTACTAGGAATGTTGCAAGAGCAGAGCAGGCTGCACGGCCTCTCCTGGTGGGGAAGCAAACACTGATGGCTTGGCCACTCAAGAGGTTTAGTTACCTTGTGATGTGATGAATAGAGCCAGCAGGTAAGGGCCAAAAGCAAAAAAAAGCACTGGATGGGAAGAGGGTGTCCCCAAGGCTAGAGATCTGCAGACAGGCAAAATGTGCCCTCTGGTAGGGATAAGCTTTTGAGAGATGGGTACACACCCTGGCCCTTTCCGAGCCTTACTGGTAGTTTAGGGGAATTGCTCGTGGCTGAGGACTCAGGAGGCTGAGTGGATCCTGACTCTGCCTCCCCTTTGTGACCTTGGCAAGGGTATCCCTTCCCTTGACACTCTATAGGAAAGTGAGGATGCTTTAGGGGTTCCTGCAGTTCTGATCACAGGTCCCCTGGCCTGGCCTGCTCCATAGGTACGTATCAGAACTGACCTTGGTACGTGTGAAGGTGTCAGAAGCTGGCTACTATACTATGCGAGCCTTCCACGAGGACGATGAGGTCCAGCTCTCGTTCAAGCTGCAGGTCAACGGTAAGGACCACCTCCCTTCCCTCTCTCTCTCCTCCCTCCCTCCTCCTTCTCTCGTCCTTCCTTCTCTGCCCATCCACTCATGGCGGAGGCTGGAGAAAGAGCCCTGAACCAAGGAGGCTACATTTTAGGCGGTTGATCTGGCACATCCCCTCTCTGGGCCTCAGTTTCCCCAACTGTAAAAGATGACTGTCTTTGTTATACTGTTGCTTCCCCAAATCTGAGCTGTTTATGTACCGATGGCACAATTTTACTTCTCACATACAATCCATACTCTGCTGAGTGGTTTCAATGTGGCAGTCCGTTCAGAGTTGTACCTTTTATGATTTGCATCATAGTAGGTGAAGAGAAATAGAAAGGGAAGAGTTCCCACAGAAAATGAAAAAAAGTCAGAAGGTAACACACAACGGTAGTGGGTGGGGAAAGAGATAGATAGATAGATAGATAGATAGATAGATAGATGATAGATGATTGATAAATGATTGATAGAAAGATGATAGCTACATGATAATAATAGATAGCTATATGATAGATAATAGGTAGCTAGATGATAGCTAAATTATTGATAGATGATAGATAGAAAGATGGTAGATAATAGATAGATGATAGATAAATATATAGATAAATAGATAATAGAGAAAAGATAGATGATAGATAAATAGATAATAGATGATAGATAGGTGATAAATAGATAATAGATAGGTAATGCATAATAGATGATAGATAATGGATGGATAGATGATAGACAAATAGATGATAGACAATAGATAGATAAATAGATGATAGATAATAGATAATGAATAGATGATGATAAATAGGTAGATGATAGATGATAGATAGATGATAGATAGATAGATAGATAGATAGATAGATAGATAGATAGGAGAAAACCTGGCATAGCATGGCATAGCCGGGATGAGGGTTGTAGTTTTCAATATGGTGACCAGGGTTGGCCTCCTTCTGGAGGTGACATTTGTGAGAAGACTTGAAGAAGAGAGGGCATTGGACAAGTGGGCATTTGTGGAAAAGGCACTACAGATCATGTGTCGCCCCTTGTCACATTGCAGAGAAATAGGAGCAAGTTGGGTGTGGCCAGAACAGAGGGCCCTGGCATATATGGAGGGGCATGAGGTTAAGGAAGAAATGGAAAGGGATGGGAGAGAGCCGCTGGGTAAGAGCCACTTGGTACAGACTGCAGCTCAGTACAGGCGGCTTTGGCTTCTACTGGGACTGATAGGAAAGGCTGTGACAGGGACTGGAGCAGAAGAACGACATGATAACCACTTAATGTTTTGTCAATTTGCTCTCTAAAAATAAATGTATTTTGAAAGACAAATTTAGCATCTCAATTGTAGATGGAAACTCAGTGTCATATGCCATAAATATAAAACACTCAAATATATCCAGAGAAAACAAAACAGTGCCTAGCTTCATGGGCCCGGCTGCCCAGGGCTCCTGGGCTATTCTCTCTTTGAAGAGCAGGTCTCAGAGAGATGTTAAAGAGGGACTCTGAGCCTTGCCCTTTGAAGTACCCCAAAGGAATCTGTCACTTTCACACTGTGACTCCTGGTGTCTGAGTCTCACCTGCAGGGCCTCTGCCCTGGGGGGGTGGGGGGGGGCTCAGGACAAAGAGGACACGAACTCTGGAGTGCATCCTCCTGAAAGCCTTTCCTGTGCTCTATTCTGACCACCTCACTTCCTGACCCTGTCCTCTGATTATCCAGTCCCCGTCCGTGTGCTGGAGCTGAGTGAGAGTCACCCTGCCAATGGGGAGCAGACGATCCGCTGTCGTGGCCGGGGCATGCCTCAGCCAAATGTCACCTGGTCTACCTGCAGAGACCTCAAACGGTGAGCACACCTTAGAGGCCAAGCCTTCAGAGTAGACACAGCTGCCTAGAATGTCCAGTGAGGGTAATCTACACCGGCCTTTTCACCTGAGAGTTCCAGGCCACATCTTAGATTGGTCCTCTGTCTTCCTGGAGATACCATGACCAACCTAAATGCCTTCTTTTCTTACTTTGTCCTGAGACATACTCAACGCAGGAAGGGGCAGGGTCTGGCCCCCAGAGGTGTCTAATTCACCCAGCGGCTGTCCAGAGCTTAGCTTAATATGGTCTATAGAAACAGGGTTGAGTTCAGGGTTTGCCTCTCTATCCTTACCATGTTGGGTCAAATGAGTGAATTTTGCGGGTTAGGAGTCTCAGGTCTAGAGTGGGAGCGCCCCCTGCTGGTCGATCTACAGTAGGAACCTGCTTCAGAAATCAAGCATGTTCTTTCTCCTACCACTCACAGATACAGCCTGCTTTGAGTCTTAACTCTCCCTCATTTGCAGAGGGGAAATTAAGAGGGGCTGCAAGCCAGTCCTTTTGTGTCTCCTAGCAGGTGTCCACGAAAACTGTCACCCACACCCTTGGGGAATAGTTCCAAGGAGGAGAGCCAGCTAGAAACGAATGTGACTTTCTGGGAGGAAGATCAGGAATACGAGGTGGTGAGCACGCTGCGCCTGCGTCACGTGGATCAGCCACTGTCAGTACGTTGTACGCTGCAGAACTCGATGGGCGGAGATTCGCAGGAGGTCACCGTGGTCCCACACTGTGAGTGGCCCAGCTGCGGATAGCTCTGATGAGCTCTCACCCCTTCCTGGATCCCACCATCAGGTCATGTCAGCATACCCACAAGCCCATGGGAACGTTAACAAAACCTACCAGAGTAGGTACTGATGCACACACACAGAATATGGCGTTGGCACAGGTGCACAAACATAACTCTGTACACCACAAACATGGAACGCATTGACTCTTATGTGCAGAAAGAGAACCGGTATTCATGATGCATGTTGTAAATGTGCGTGAGTCCATTGATCCTGGGACTCAAGTGTACACTCTTCATGTGCACATATGTGATCTGTGCTGAGGGTCTTCAGAATACATGCATGTTAGCATCTACTCAAGCATACCCAATGCTGTTCGTGTATGTAAAACTGCAGAATATAGTTTTGTGAGCTGTGTGTATAAGCCTGCCCAAATCTAAGACTTGTATGTAAATCCACAAAATGAATGTCTATATGCATGCACGTGCAGGAGAACAATCCCTATGCATGTGTATAAAGCACGCATACGTGATTCCTGTGCATGTGTGAAAAGTGGCACGGTACATGTCTGTACTCACATAATAGCAACACATAAAACATACAAAAACACTTGACCACAACGCTATACACATATACCTGCAGACAATGTGTGAACATTAGTGGGTCCACACACACATGTGCAATTACTGCATATATGAACAGTACTTGTCAGAGTCCAGATGTGTGTGCATTTCTCCCACACATCCCTGCCTGCACCTGGGTGTGCACATTTCATCATTATCATAATTCAGTAAGTGATGGGGACCCAAACTTGGTACAGAGGGTTCAGAGGCTGATGGGACAGTTCAAAGTAGGATCTAGGGAGGTAGACCAGGAGTAAACCATCCCATGCAGGATCACTGCTTCCAGGGAAAAGGCTCTGAGAAAGAAGAGGTTCTGTGTCAACCATGGAGTTGAGGAAGTATTCCAGAAAAAAAAAAAAAGAAGTTTTACATCAAATGCTGAAAGATGTGTAGGTGTTAGTTAGCCTGTTAGAGGCTGAGTGGGTTCTGAGAAGTTAAAGCAAATAAGCCTGGCTGCAGGGCAAACTGTGTGGATTTTGGACAGGGGAGGAGATAGGGAGGGAAGTGCTAAGGAGTGGGGCTACAGAATACAGACACAAGATATAGATACAGAATATAGGATACAGATGGCAGAGCAAGAGGAGCCTCAAAGAGCCTTTTGTACACAATCAAACACAGACACATGTGCACATGCACACAAACACAGGGACACACACACACTCACACAGGTGTACACACACAGAGGCTTCCACAGGCTTGTACACATCACCTGTACACGTGACAGGCATGTGCATGTCACCTGCCCTTAGAAGGGTGAACTTTTAAAACATCCTTATGTCTCAGAGGTTTAGTGCACCTGTTGCTCTTCCAAAGGACCTGAGTTCCATTCCCAGCACCCATATCAGGTGGCTTACAACCACCTGTAGCTCCAGAGCCCATGGATCTTCTGCCTTCTGCTGGTCTCCATCGGCATCCACACATGTGGCATTAAGCCATACAAATGGGCACGTATATAGATACAAAAATATATAAGATATGTATTAATCACTGTGGGCATCACAGATCCCTTTGCACTTGCTCTGCTAGGTACATACATCCTTACTGCCTAGATATTAAAAAAAAAATTAAATGCCCTTATTTCTCCATACTCTCATCCGTGCACACATATCCCTGAGCAAGTGGGCACAGCAGAATTATGCAGCCTAACACGGAGACTCATTCTGAGCCTGAGTCAATGCAGAGGAAAAGCTGTGTGTGACGCCTGCACAGGACAGACACCACGTGCTGTTCCACAGAGACCCAGGATGACTCTGATGGGTCCCTGGAGGGTGCAGGCTTCCTTTGTAAGACCAGGATGTGGGGATGTTGGGAAGAGAGAACAGAAATGTCAGTCAGTGACCCTAAGAAGGAAAGGATGGGGCTAAGCAAGAGGAAGGCTCCCTTGGGGGAACAGAGGAGGGCAGGGAGAAGCAGATTCCCAGAACACAACAGCTGTTGCCAAGTGGGAAAGGACAGGGGCTGAGGGTTCAACCAGGGTGACTAGGGAGGCTGAAGTCTTGGGCTAGAGAGGACTCCGGGCTCAGGGGGCCTAGGTAGACCTGCATGTTCACCTCGGTGTCCCAGGAAGTGCATACTTCCACCACACACACTAGGGGTTTCCAGGCTGGGGCTGGGAGGAGCAGACTTTTTTTCTGGGTGTGGATTCATCAGGCTGCTGAATTTCTGGAGTCACTCAGTGAGTGCCTCAGCCATTTGATTAGGAACAGCCTTTAAATCTATGACCCAGGCATGACAGCCCCAAAAGGGTATAGACTCAGGGGGGGCGGTGGCCTAGTCCCCAGGGTACCTAATGCTGTGAGAGGCACAGACCATGCTCAGGAACCAGAAGAGGGTTTCCCCAGCCTAGTGGGATGATGCAGAAGCTAGCCCGAACCTGGCTGTCCTTTGAGAGGGGAATCGCTGAGGGGCTTGTAGGAAAGACCAGCGTGTGGTCCCTGAGGCAAGCTCTCTAGGCAGTAAGAGCTTATGTGCTTGGCCAAGCAAGTCTAAGGGATCAGTGATGTTCCCAGCAAGATGCAGAGAGCAGCTACGCAGTTCCTGTTTGCTTATGGCCTGCTCTGGTCTTTGTCCTCAGCCTTGCCCTTCAAAGTGGTGGTGATCTCAGCCATCCTGGCCCTAGTGGTCCTTACCGTCATCTCTCTCATCATCCTCATCATGCTGTGGCAGAAGGTAAGCCTGTGGGTGCAGAGTGGTACTCATAGTTCCTCCTGGTCTCCACTGAATGTCACAGTCTGGCCCACATGAAAGGCGCAACATGGAGCTCAGTTAGGAGCTGACTTAGAGCTTTGCTGGGTCTCCAGCTCCCTCAGTCCTGCTGGGCTGGAGTGGTCTGGTGTGATCGGTCTAGGACTCCTGGCCCCTGCTCTTTCCTCTGCCTAGGTCCTTCCAGCTCAACTCAGTCCAGGGGCAAATGGTGCTTTGTGGGCGGACTATCACGGCCCCAGGATTCTTTCAGCTCTTTACCCATAGAGACTGCCATGAGTCACAAGAATGCAATCTGACCCCAAAAATCTGTTCCGACACTCTAGTCTGACATTTCCCCCTTCTGTAGCTCCAAACACTTAAGATTCCAGAACTGGGACTTTAGTCCCCCTTCATCTTGTCATTATAAGATTCCAATCCGTGACTCCAAGATCCTAAGATGTCCACATCCAAAGGCTGTGTCCTTTTGAGATCCCAGAGAGACAGAGTCGGAGTTTGGTATCTATCCCATCTTATGTCACGTGCAGAGTAACCTCCTCTTCCCGTCTGAGGAGTAACTGGGGCTCAGGGAGAAGCTGGTAAAGCAGCTCTAGTGAGTGAGGGCCACGCTGTCAGTTGCTCTCTAGAGGCTGAGTCCTCAGAATTTCTCAGCCACACTTTCCACCTCTGGGACCCCTTAGTGCCAGTTGCCTCTGAGCTCATAAGACCTTAGTTTTGCTAGCCATTCATTGTATCATTTTCAAATATGTCCCTGTTCTCTCTTGGTCTCAGACTCTCCCTCTCAGGTTCTCATCTGCCTTCTAAGGGGCTGGGCCTGATAGGCTCAAGACCAAAGATGCCCTCTGATGGTCTCATCTGTTATTGGTCTTGTCCTGCAGAAACCACGCTATGAGATCCGATGGAAGGTCATTGAGTCTGTGAGCTCTGATGGCCATGAATACATCTACGTGGACCCTGTGCAGTTGCCTTATGACTCCACCTGGGAGCTGCCACGGGACCAGCTTGTTCTGGGTAGGTCCTAAGAGGTGTTAAGTGGCAATGGGGACACTGAAATCTGCTCCCAGCATGGATGTTACTAGCTAAGACATAGAGCTGATAGCTTGCCTTCTCTTGATCTCAGTATCCTTTCTATATGCTGAAGATAAGGTGACCCCATAGCACTGAAACCCTGGAATCCCAAGACTGTTATGGGACTCCTTCATGCCAAAGAGGAAGTACTGGATGTAGACCGGGGAGTCTGAGGCAGATGCAGAGGAGTTGCTCTTCTCTGAAGAGGCAGGTCTTTCAGGGACTACAGGGGAGGCAGATAGCATGCAGGATCTAGAGGAGACCCAGAGGATGGAAAAATTCCTAAGGGGGAGCACAGTAGGGTTGGAGGGATGTGGAGGGTAACTTAAGAGAATATTCCCCAACCTAAATGGGAAATGGGATTCGGGATGTGGGATGAAGGATGAGGGATTCAGCTCCCAGGAGCTGAGGGCTTCTATCCATCCTAGGACGAACTCTTGGCTCTGGAGCTTTCGGACAGGTGGTGGAGGCCACGGCTCACGGTCTGGGCCATTCACAGGCCACCATGAAAGTGGCTGTCAAGATGCTGAAATGTGAGTCTTGAAATGTGAGCCCACCCACCCCTTCTTCACACCCGAGGCCTGACCTGATCCTACCCTTCCCTGTACTTTTTGGTTTCTTTTGAAGGAGCCTGGTCCTGAGGTTGTGGGACCGAAGGGCTCCTCACTGTGACCTCTGTGGGTGCTTCCTCCTTCTCTCCCCTCCTCCCACCTTCTTCCCTCTCCAATACAGTCCACCCTAGGACACTAGTGGTACAAAAGGGTGGGGCACAGGAAGCAGAGTAGGCCCTGACAGGGCCTCTATACTGCCTCAGTGGCCCACCCAGGCTGAGTCCCTCTTCCCCCTCCAGCTACAGCCAGAAGCAGTGAGAAGCAAGCCCTCATGTCGGAGCTGAAGATCATGAGTCATCTTGGACCCCATCTAAATGTGGTCAACCTGCTGGGGGCCTGTACCAAAGGAGGTACTGAACCCATGCCCTGGAGGATTGCTGGGGCTCCGCTCTTTCCTGTTCTCCCTCAGCCCACCAACAACATGACACCCCCGCAGAGTGTCTACACACCTGCTGCTCAGCGCTCTTATTACAGTGTCCTAGATGGGCTCAGTTTTAGAATCTCAGAATCACAATACCTTCATGGTGAATGGGTTCTTCAGGCCGCTAGTTCCTGCAGCTTTAGAATTCAAGTCTTTTTCTATCTATCTATCTATCTATCTATCTATCTATCTATCTATCTATCTATCTATCTATCTATCTATCTATCTATCGCCTATGTCAGTGCTTGTGTGTGTGTGTGTGTGTGTGTGTGTGTGTGTGTGTGGCATCTGAGAAGGTCATGAGAAGGCCAGATGAGGTCATCGGATCCTCTAACACTGGAGTGGCAGATGCTTGTGAGCCAGTGTGTACGTGCTGGATATTGAACCAAGGTTGTCCGCGTGAACCACAATTGCTCCTAACAGCTGTGCATCCCTCCGACCCCCTTTTTCGTATTTGCACAATCCATTTTGAAAACTGTGAGAAACTCACAGAGACTGCAGAGCCCATCCATGTAGTAACCAGGAACTGGCTTTGTCCACATCAGTGTTGGAAGTCACTGTGCCAATGGTGATGGTTTGAGGGCCTGGTTACCCACCGGGCTGTCAACATAGTAATAATCATGAAGTTATTGCCCTTTGCAGCTGCTTGTTGTGTGAGCTGGGATTTTCCTTGGTATTGTGTAATCGGCCTAAATACAGAAGTACATTGCGCGCGCGGACTGCTGTCTGTGCTTGCAATGACCATATTTCAAAAGTGTTGTTTTCATCTGTTAGATGGCTTTCAGTGTGTTGAACTTAAGTGTAATCAGCAAATTGTGCTAATAGTCACGTTCACCTGTTTTATGTAGACCAGAATCTGAAATGTGTACCAGTCTGAAAACAGCAGTAGCAACTGGTATCATAGGCTTGCATCTCAGGGGTCTTTGCGTCAACCCCAAGGGTGGGTGTCAGCCCCTGGCCAGATGGGCAAAGGAAGGACCCCGGAGACTAACAGCTTGCTTTCAACCACAGAGGTTTGCAAGGTGCCCAGCATCTCTGCTATCTTGTTATCTCTGTCTCCACACCCAAGACTCTATATTGGCTTTGCGGCCATGCTGGGAAGACCGAGGTCTTCCTCAGAGTCTGTCCCTGAGCCTGTCTGTCCTTCTGCAGGGCCCATCTACATCATCACGGAATACTGCCGCTACGGTGACCTGGTGGACTACCTGCACCGGAACAAACACACCTTCTTGCAGCGACACTCCAACAAGCATTGTCCGCCCAGTGCAGAGCTCTACAGCAACGCCCTGCCAGTGGGGCTCTCCCTACCCAGGTATGAGGGAGGCAGCACCCAGTGAGTGCCTGCCAAGCATAGGGGCGCTCCTTGTCCAGGAGCCCAAGATGTGGGTGTGGACACTGGAGCAATCACTTGCCAGAGCCAACACTCTGACCAGACAGTAATGATGGTGATGGGGGGGGGGCGCATTATGTCAGTGAGTCAGGCTCCATCCTAAGCCTTCTGCAGATGTGACCCCTTGACTCCATGGACCATCCTTGTGTCCTAGGTGTCTTGTTCTCTTGCCTTAAGGACATAAGTGACAGAGAGCCTAGCTCCACTGCCCTCTCCAAGCCAACCTTCCCAGGACCCTACTGGCAACCCACCTCTGTTTCTGATGACTTCCGATGACTGCTATTGTTTGTTGATTTAAAAGGCAAAGACAAGAGTAGCTTTGGAAAGGTGCACACAGAGGATGTGAGAATGCGCCCCTGTCCTCCCTGATACTGGCCCCACTTCCTTGCACAGAGTACTTAGTTCCATTACTCTCAGGGAACTGAGGCTGTAGGGAGGGTGTGTCCAGGTGAGGCCTTGCTGCCATTCTAGCCTAGTACCTCCCAGCCCCTTAGGTATAGGTAGGTGGTGCTAGAGAGCCTCCTCTCTACAGACCCCAAATCACTCCTGGGTGTGAACTCTGAGAACACCTGCTGGGTCATTTGTCATTTTTGGCAGCCAGTCATTCACACTGTATGGTGACAGACCAGATTGGTGACTGGGGAAATAAATCTGCAGATGACAAGGTCCCATGGGCTCAAAC
>NW_022196895.1:56869135-56892180 GCF_008632895.1 Mastomys coucha
GAAAAACCCCAATGGCTTTCCATTATCCCACTCTTTTGCCTACAGCCACTTGAACCTGACTGGGGAGAGCGATGGTGGCTACATGGATATGAGCAAGGATGAATCTGTAGATTACGTGCCCATGTTGGACATGAAAGGAGACATCAAATACGCGGACATTGAGTCCTCCAGCTACATGGCCCCTTATGATAACTACGTCCCATCTGGTAAATGGATAAAATGTTGTCACGCCTGTGCCGGCTCGTCTCATACGCACAGCGATGCCTTCCTTTCAAAGTCCTTAATGTCTGTGGTCTTGGAGCAACCCTGAGAGGAAGATAGCTCATTTCATCCATGTGGAAACTGAGGCTGGCTGCCTGCCCAGTGCTGCTGTGCAGTGAGCCCTGTTGCTGGTTCCAGGAGCATGCACACAGCGGGCAAGAAGGGGAGAGAGATGAGTGAAGGTGGCCTCCTAGGGTTTGGAGAAAGATACATTTGTTTTGAGTTGACCCATGATGGTGAATGTCCTGAGGAATAAGCAGGCGAGCTTTAGCTAGAGGCCCCAGGGCTAAGGCCAGACTTTTTCTTGACAATGCGCACAATGAACTCAGAAGAAATGGGCTGGAGGGATAGCTCAGCGGTTAAGAGCACTGACTGCTCTTGCAGAGGTCCTGAGTTCAATTCTTAGCAACCACATGGTGGCTCACAACCATCTGTAATGGGATCTGATGCTCTCTTCTGGTGTGTCTGAAGAAAGCAATGATGTACTCATATACATAAAATAAATAAATAAAAATTCTCTTAAAAGAAAAGAAAGCAGAAGAGGTTTGGGTTAGACACTTAAGAACTCACTCCCCTCCGGGAACACTTAGAGAATCAGCAGCCATTACTATTGCCTATTCAGTGATCCACAAGCTTAAAGACAGGGCTCTTCTAGGCTTGCAGCGTACACAAAGTAACCCATACCCCTCTGCTCTCTAGCCCCTGAAAGGACCTATCGTGCCACCTTAATCAATGACTCACCAGTGCTCAGCTACACAGACCTCGTGGGCTTCAGCTACCAAGTGGCCAATGGCATGGAGTTCTTGGCCTCTAAGAACGTATGTGTGGTCCTGATAGGGCAAGGCAGAATTGTGGGGAGAGGGGTCAGCTAGCCAACCAGAGCCTTCCACATTCATGGCCCCATGAGACAGCTCCCGAACCTCTGATGGGCAAGGGCATTGAGAAACCACACGCCTGGGAAGGCACGCATTTTCCCTAAAGCTCTGGTCCAGAGGATCTTAGCCCACAACTGTCCCTTGGCTTCAGCTCCCCTCTCTCCTGATCCAGTGTGTTCACCGAGACCTGGCAGCCAGGAATGTGCTCATCTGCGAGGGCAAGCTGGTCAAGATCTGTGACTTTGGCCTGGCTCGAGACATCATGCGAGATTCAAACTACATCTCCAAAGGCAGTGTGAGTGTCTGTGCCATCCGTGAGGTTTTCCTCAGGAGTCTCTGTCCCTGGGTATAGGTTTCCTCCAATCCATGTGGCCACACTTCAGTATGGGACCACTGCTAGTTTATCCTACCAGTAGAGATGCCAATGCTGCTCAGCTGTGAGAAGGGGCAGGACAAAGAACCACCTAGCTTTGTGCATGGTGGGAAAAGATGGGGAGAGGGTCAGGACCACATGCCACAGTAGGGGTTGAATCAGGACCAGCTACAGTGGGCGTGGGGTGAGTGAGAAGATGCCCTGTTCTAGGACATGTAAGGTAGGCAGAGGAGTAGCCCAAATGATATGGTAAGACAGGTCTTGAAGGCCGGGGGTAGAATGACTGCAGATCCCAGAAACCAAAGAGAGCTCCTGGGCTTGTCTCTGGCTACCCACTTCTCAGCACAACCCACCCTTGGGGCTTCCCCCAGGGTTACAGGGTACCATGTCTCTAGTTAGTGAGTTAGGAAACAGCTTCCCAGTGCTCTGGCCAGGAGTGTGCTTAGAGCTTTGGAGTGGAGTAAGAGTGGATGTGAGAGCTGCTGAGCCTGCTCCTTCCCAGGTGTAGTAGGGCTGAGACACCGGCCACCGAGACTCTCGAATGTGCTCAGTGTCTGACTTCACCTCTACAGACCTTCCTGCCTCTGAAGTGGATGGCCCCAGAGAGCATCTTCAACAGCCTCTACACCACCTTGAGTGATGTGTGGTCCTTTGGGATCCTACTCTGGGAGATCTTCACACTGGGTGAGCCACTTCTTCTCCCAGCCTGAAACTATAAACCAGAGCATTTACCCTTCTATTTCTATCTCCCTCCTGATTGCTCCTTGGGCTGGAAGAAGTGGGCATTGGGGACAGACACTGGGACATGAGTCAGGACTCATGGGCAAGTCCAGACAGTGCCACTCTTACCATTCTATGGCTTTGGCCTCTGCCAGCTCTGGGTCTTTATTTTTCCCATCCAAGCATCAAAGGGATTAGACATATTGAAAAACATGCTTGAATCCAGCTGTATAGCATGCCTGAGAAGACACTCTGCCACTCCCCACACCCTGAGACAGTATGTCCCTGACTCTGCTCCATTACAGGTGGCACGCCTTACCCAGAGCTGCCCATGAACGACCAGTTCTACAATGCCATCAAGAGGGGCTACCGCATGGCCCAGCCTGCTCATGCCTCTGACGAGATGTGAGTGGAACCTTGTGCATTTGGGAGGAATTTGAGGGTTCCAGGGGGCATGCAACTCTAGTTCAAAGGTTAGAGGAGTCCTGCTAGAACTGGATCAAGGTGTTCAAAATGGTGCCATCAGGAAGTTCTGTCCCAGCCCAGGTCTCCACTTTCTCTATGCTGGCTTCAAATTCAAGCTTGCCCTGCTCATGTGGCTGCCATTAGCACCACAACACCTTACTGCTTTGCTCGAGCAAAAGACCGGAGCTGAGCTTTTAAGGGCTCAGTTTGATCACATATCATCAGAACAGGGCCTGTGTTGGGAGGATGAAAATCCCTGTTAGCCAAGTTCAGGTTACAGTGTTCCCCATGATATCTTAGACTGTGCAGAATCATGCGGATGGGGGAAGTTAGAAAGACTTCCCAAGAGACTAGTAAGAAGCAATGATAGGATAGACAAGGCGTCAGGCGCTCCTCTCCGGCATTTCTTCCTGCACCTTCTTCTGAGGCTGTGCACTCCACAGCCCAGCCTCTACAGGAGGGGACTCTGACCCTCTCTCTGCCTCCCTCAGCTATGAGATCATGCAGAAATGCTGGGAAGAAAAGTTTGAGACTCGACCCCCCTTCTCCCAGCTGGTGCTGCTCCTGGAGAGGCTTCTGGGTGAAGGCTATAAAAAGGTATGTGGAGCCAAGGCAGGGTGGAAGACAGAGCTCTCATGCAAACCCTATGCACTTGGCTTGGTGTGATGTGCTGGGATTTGGGAGGAAATGCCCCCACCCCCTAACCACTCTGGGCCTCAGTTTCTCTGCTGGTGCTAGAAAGGGTTGAGCCAGAACTGTGAATTTATTTAAAGAACCAAGATGTGGAAGCTGGTTGATTTGACCCAGAGAGGTGGAGTAGATAACCCCATCTATCAAACCTGTGCACCCTGATAACACTGGGGCTCCTTCAGAGTGTGAAAAACCCCAGGCTCTCTGGAGCCCTCATAGCAACAACTTAAACCTTGTCCCAGGTTCATGCAAGACTGACAGAATAAGTCTATCCTGACCTCGTCTTCTTGTGTTCCCATCTGGGATGGTCCTAGGGAGATGGAGACAGAGTGGAGTCACCACTGTTTCATTGCAAGGAACACTGACCTACAGCCCTAACAGGAGCTGTGGGAGACCACAGTGGCATGAGAGCCCGTATCTCTTTACTCTGAAGTGGGGTGAGAGTTAGGGTCACGGTGCTATCTGCCCTTCCTTAGGGGACACTGAACTTGTCTTGGGATGCCAGGTAGGAGGGCTGCTTCCCAGTGCACCTTCATTCAGGACCTCATTCTCTGAGCACTAGCTGGGGTAGAGGGTCTCTAACACATTTGCCCATCTAACACCTATTTTTTTTTTCATTCCCTGTCCTACGGAGCAGAAGTACCAGCAGGTAGATGAGGAGTTCCTGAGGAGCGACCATCCAGCCATCCTAAGGTCCCAAGCCCGCTTGCCAGGGATCCACGGCCTCCGATCTCCTCTGGACACCAGCTCTGTTCTCTATACTGCCGTGCAGCCTAATGAGAGTGACAACGACTACATCATCCCCTTGCCTGACCCCAAGCCTGATGCTGCTGATGAGGGCCTCCCAGAGGGGTCCCCCAGCCTTGCCAGGTAGCCCTGACCCTTTGGCCCCCAGTACTCATGCGTTATAGTGTGTGTATTCATGCCTGTACCAGACCTGCCACAGAAGGACTGTCGGCTAGCTAGAGGAAGGACCTAACTCTTGCCCATGGCCAGTAAGGCTGAAGTTTATCCAGCACTTATTGCTGCAGGCAAGAAAGGCAGATGGGAAAGAAACAAGTTATTTGAGCACTCATTCTCAAGATAGCTCTTCCTTTTAAGGATATCACCGCCACAGGGCCTTTTCTAGGTCTTGTACTAGTCCCAAGGACAAAGAGGAAACATTTAGCATTTCCCAGCTGTTACTCTGGGTTATGGCTGCCCTTGACACCAAGCCCAGGGAGCCTGTCTGTAGAAGATGGAGGAGCTATGAATTCAGTTTAGAACTCGGACAGGGGAAGAGACACACGGTCTGCCTTCGGTGTGGCAGAGTCCATTGAGGGGCACACTCTGGGGAGCCCTATTGTTTTCCTGGATTGATGTACATCCAGATGGGGTGGGGGAGGCTCCCCAAATCAAGACTCAGCCCGTGGATGGTAGGAGATGCAGGCTGGCTTCTGTTTCTATCCTGTCACTATGTAACCTGGGCAGGCCTTGCCTCTGCGGGCCTCAGTTTCTCTGCAGGAACTAGCAGTGCATGCAGGCCTTTGCAGGCCCTGAAGGTCCCATTTGCTCTGTTAGTGAGGCAGGCATTGTCAGGTGGGCATGGGGTGGGTGTGGGGTTGGGGAAGGCAGGTAGGGGTGGTGTTAGGCTGTGCAGGGTCAACTCAAGAGTTCACCCTGAGGTCACTTTGTTTTGTGACCTCAGACCAGATGCTCTGCCTCCACCAACCTGGGGATTTCTTTTCTGAAAGCCCCAGGGGAGGACTGAGATACTGTCATCTCCCTGGGCAGAAAGATGGATTCCTGACTAGTGGGGATGAGACAGAATGAAGCTTAGGAGCCTGGTCATCCTGCTCTCAAGTTCTAGCTCCCATGCTCACCCACGGTGTGTGGTGGAGCCATGCTATAACCTCTCTGAGCTGTACTCCCTTTGTGGTACAGGCGTCTCAGGATATAAAGCCAACACATGGAAACCTCTTAGACAGCGCTGTTATCTTCCTGGAGTTTTCCCCCAGTTCTTTTCTGACTTATTCCCTTCCTCTAGCTCCACCTTGAATGAGGTCAACACTTCCTCCACCATCTCCTGCGACAGTCCCCTGGAGCTCCAAGAAGAGCCGCAGCAAGCAGAGCCTGAGGCAGAGCTGGAGCAGCCACAGGAGTCAGGCTGCTCTGGACCTCAGGCCGAAGCAGAGGATAGCTTCCTGTAGGGACTGACATCACTCCATCTTGCCCGACATCTCCCATCTGCCTCCCAACACCCAACCCTCTCGGCCTGGCCTGGCCTGGCCTCCCAGCAGCTACACTGCCACAAGCTGTCCCCTTGAGGAAAGCCCTTGGTTTGCAGCACCCAAGGTCCAGGGACCAGCTTCTCTTAGGAGGCAAGAGAACTGTGGGGACTGAGCCTCTGCCTCTGGAAGGTCGTGGAACTCTGACCCAGGGCTCCTCCAGGGGACTCAGTTTCCCCAAATGTAAGAGGAAGAGTTGCACTTTGCCTACAGGACAGGTGTGGAACCCAGACTCCTGTAGATATCCATGGGTGTGAGGTGGTGTGTTCACCCCCTCCTGGGTAGCAGCTGCCCCTTCAGCTGGATCTTTGTACTTTGATCTTCCCAAGAATCGGGCAAGGACCCAATGCCCGGTTCCTGGCCAAACTGAAGCCAGTCTTGGACACAGTCACTGCATTCAGAACCCACCTCTCCTGGTTTTAGCTTTCCCAGGCCCGAGCTGGTCTGGGGTCAGCCATGCTTAATGAATGCTGTTAGTGGTGAAGGTAGGCCGGCAGAGTTCTGGCCTGCAGCCCTTCCTGGGGCACTCAAGGCACACCTGGCCATCGGAAGCACCCACTCCTTTTAGCCCCACCAGTCCTAGAACAGACCCCTGTCACTCTCAGTTGACCTGCCCACCAGAGTCTGCAGGGCCATTGTCCACGCCTGTGTAGGCTAAGCATCTGTCTGAAGTGCGTACCACTAGGAGGCTTTGTGCTGGACCTACTATGAGATGTTGGGGGCCTTCCTTGCTCTCTCTGGGTGCCAGTTTTCTTTCCTTTATGAAAGATAAGCAAGTTGGACACAGACTCTGCGTAGCCTGTCAATAGTACAATTCCACTGTGTTCTGGGAGTTTGCTCTTGTCCCAAGGAAGCAGGGTCAAGTCCTTAAACTGATCTTTCTAGGGGTCAGCTGAGCTCTCAGAAGATCCCAGATACCCACCACACTCTGGGGATTCGGGAACTGAGCCTCTTCTTCAAGTTGCCAAGTGCAACTGCCTAGACCTTGACTCGGAGTGACAGTTAGTGTCCCAGGAAACCCCCCTACAGCTGTCCTGAGGACACAGAAGGACCATGAGACCCTTTTCATACCATGAAGCCAGCAAGAGTGGCAGAGAGAAGGCAAGCCAGGTTACCTCAGGCCACTGTCACCAGCAGCGTATGGACAGACATGATGGACAGTGAGGACAGATGTCCCCGGGCAAGGACAAGAGACTTGAGATGAGCATGAGAGGAAGATGCTGAGGGGATTGCCATCTCAACTGCCAGCTGCCCATCACACAGAAATGTTTTTTAACCCTGAACCAATGAACATTGCAAGTGCCTGGGAAGTAGGGAATGGGGGAAGTGAGCCCTCCTGGGGACCCTCCCTGCTGGCTGGCTGGCTGGCAGTTCCCTACCTGGAGCAGCAGAGGCTGGGGAGTACGGCTCACAACGGTACCAAAGATGTAATCACCTAGGTTTCCAAGTACTTGTAGGACTTGCAATAACCCACATTTAGACACCAGAAGAAGTACTATTTTGTATGCTGTTAAGTTTTCCTATCTGTACTTTTTTTTTTAAGGGAAAGATTTTAATATTAAACTTGGTGCTTCTCACTGAATAACTCATCTCTCAGGGTTGGGTCTATGCCTCCAGGAGGTGAGGTAACAGTTTGTCCCAGTCAGGTCCCTTCAGCTCCGACTCTCAACTCTCACTTACCTTCCCTTCAAAGTGAGTTTCATTTCCTCTCATCCTGGGAGGTGTGTGGGTGACCGCCTAGACCTTGTGCTTGGGTTTCTAGATGCGAATCGAGGCTTTTCTGGCCATGGCGTCTGGAAGATGAGGGAGATGGTCCAAGCCACCCCCCCCTCCCGCCCCCACCTTGCACGCCTCACCATGTGCTCTGGCTTTGGCCACTAAGCTGATTCGCCCTCCCTGCCCCATTTCTTGCTGCTCACAGCCAGACTTGAGCCAGGGTAGCTTCTGGAGAGATGCCTGCCAGAGCTTGAATCTTAGGTCCTTGAGCGTCGTCACTGGGACCCAGGTAGGAGCATGGCAGAGAGAACACTCAGGAGGGCCAGAGAACAAGAGGAAGGAAGTATGGAAGGCAAAAGGGTGGAGGGGAGAAGAGCAGAGGACTATGTGGTGGCATTGAGCACCAGGGACCCCACTATGTCTGACGGCAGAGGGGTGCAGGTCCAGGTGGCTTCGGCATCCCAGAGATTGTGAAGCAGCCATGAAGTAAGCAAGCACCCTGACCCCTGCAGGGTCCTGGCTATAGGCTCCTCTGCTGCAACCAGGCCTACCGCACACAGGCTCAACCGGAGGTCTGTCACCTTCTTACTGTAGTTTGTCCTTGGACACCCCCTTGCTTCATTTGAGTTGAGGGGAGGGCTCCTCTGGATGCATGTGAAGGACATCTCATTTTGGAGCCTCAGGTTGTGGCCCCCAGTGTGAGTAAGAGAGGAGTTATGGTTTAGCCCTGACTCACAGGCAGGCTGCTGACTTGGAGACAGCTGAGACATACCAGGGAAAACCACCTGACTAGAGGACCTCTCAGGAGTCCTGACTTTAGGAGGCACCTCAAGTCTGTGACGTCCTTCTCTCCTATATGTGGAAGGTGGGAATGAGGCAATACCCCACTGTGCCCTGCAAAGCAAAAAACCTCAGATTCCAGATAGGACTTTCTGATTCGAGATTACCCTTTCGGTTTTATGAGACAGGGTTTCTCTGGGTGGCTCTGGTTGTCATGGAACAAGTTCTGTAGATCAAGTTGTCCTCGAACTCACAGAGGTCTTCTTGTCTATGCCTCCCAAGTGCTGGGATTAAAGGTGTGCACCACCACACCCGGCTAAAAATAATGTTTTTTAAAGGTTATTTTTATTTTATGTGTATGTGTGTATGGCTATATACCACTTGCATACAATACCCACAAAGGCCAGAAGAGAGCGGCAGCCCCTCCTGTAACTAGAGTAATGGACTCTCCTGAGTTGTTCTGTGGATGATGGGAACCAAACTGAGTGTTGTGAAAGAGCAGAAATCCTTTCTCTCTCTCTCTCTCTCTGTCTCTCTCTCTGTCTCTGACTCTCTCTGTCTGTCTCTCTGTCTGTCTCTCTGTCTCTCTGTCTCTGTCTTTCTCTATCTCTCCGTCTCTCTCTGCCTCTCTCTGTCTCTCTGTCTCTGTCTCTCCCTCTCTCTCTCTGTCTCTCTCTGTCTCTCTCTCTCTCTGTTTCTCTCTCTGTCTCTCTGTCTTTCTCTCTCTGTCTCTCTCTCTCCCCCCTTCCACCTTCATCCTCCCCTCCCCTCCCCCCTGAAATTTATTTACTGACCCTATCCTTGCAAGGCTCTCAGGATAGATCTAACTAAAGTGGCAAAGGAATGAAGAAAAGACAGACATACAGACACACAGAAATTACTGGGGTTAGGTAGCCTAGGCTGGTTTCAGTAGGCACAGCCTCTGTGGGGAATTGTCTTCAGGCGGTGAACATCCGAGAAAGAACTGTGGACGATTTCTGCACACACTGTCGACATCCACACAGGCACCAGAGGAAGGCTTTGCCATGCTTATAGGTCGGAGGCTATTGGGTCTTTGACATGGCTGCTCTCATGTCAACAATACACATTTGCCCGGGACTTCTGATACTCAGGGCTTCCTCTGCTCCCCACAATTTACCTTTTTTTTTTCATGTTATGTGTATGGGTGTTTTGCTTGCACGTGAGTCCAGTGTCTGCGGAGGCCAGAAGAGGGTGTTGGATGCCCTGGAACTGAAGTTACAGATGATTGTGAGTCACCCTACAGGTGCTTGGAATTAAATTCAGGTGTTCTGCAAGAGCAGCTGGTACTCTTAACCCTTCGCTCCAGCCCCATCAACCGAAACTTTTAAATTGAAAGTCGTTTTGCCTTGCATAGTTTACACCAAGAAATTATGACATGTGTTTTTATCCTAGGCATGGTTTGTCAGCTGTTTTTATAACCTTGTTTGTGGTATTCTTAGGAAAGAGTAGTATAGTTCTGCGTACAGTTTCTGCATAGGGCAGTTTCTAGTCAGTATGTAGAAACTCCTGACTCAGGCAACGGGCGGTCAAGTGGGGAGGACCAGGGCAGATTCTTCTTTGTCTACTCTTCACCCTTTCCCATTAAGGTTGGGTAAAGATAATGAAAAACAATTTGGAGACTGGCTTGAGCCTCCCAGGCCTATTTGGGCTCTGCCTCTCAACCTCTCAACATAGGGAACAAACTAAGCTGGGATTTTCCTCCAGACAAATGAGCCACTTGGACCACTCAGTTCTTCCACCACTGCGCTCTCAGCCAGGGATCCTTTTTCCTGGAAAAAGAAGGAAATACTGAAGAACGCTGTAGGCCTCCAGTGTGTGCCCCATGAAGGTTCCCAGCCCTGATCAACATCCATTCTCTGCACTGGGGCCCCATCCCCACTAGGCGGGGCCTCTTTTATCTGAGCATATTGATTAGGTTGACACCGATTACTCCATTTTGTGAAAGAGCTTTAAGTTCATGATTGTTATAGAGTTTAACACCACAATCAAGCCCTCATGTGTGTCTTTATGGTTTAAACTCTGATAACATTTTAGACACATACTCTCTCCTCTTAGCTCCAACATGAGTAGAAACTTAGCTTAATGGAAATAATTCTTTTCCCTCATTGTAAAGTTTAGTTTTAACATTTATCTAGGATTTTTCATTCTTTGTATTTGTGCTAACATTTTTGCTTCGTATATAATTAAGTTATAATCATCTTTTAAATGACCACTAGCATTTTGCACCATTTTTTGGGGGGGTTTTCTTTATAGTATTTTAATACTCACAGGAGAACTACCGTCATCCATTCATCCATCCCAAGAGCTGCCTGTGTTTTAAAGTACTCCTGGGCCATCACGGAGCTACTGATAGACACTTCTGTTGTTTGCAGTGTCCCAGTGACAAACTATGCTGCATCAGCTCTGACTTAAAATGTGCTTATGTTTACACATCCATGTGTCTGTTTCCATGAGAATCATTTCCAGGCACAATTACTGAGTAAAGAGGATAACTATTTGAAACTAGAGAGGTGGGGAGGCAGGCACCTAGAATACCAGAACTCAGGAAGTGAAGGCAGGAGGATCATCATCATCATCATAGCAAAACCTTGTCTCTGTCTGTCTGTCCGTCGGTCCGTCGGTTCCTCCCTCCCCTCTCTCACTACTAGGGTTAGGTATGGAAGCTCACACCTGTAATCCCAGCACTCAGGAGGTGGACACAGGAAAATAGTAAATTCCAGGCCAGCCTGGGCTTCAGAGAGACTCACAGTAAACAGCAACAACGAAGCTACCAGAATCTGAAATCCGTGCTCCCAACACCCCACCAGAGTTGAGACCAGGTTTCCTGTAGCTCAGACTGGCCTCAAACTTGCCATGTAGCTAAGAATGACCTTGAACTTCTGATCCTCCAGCCCCATGAACCACCACAACCCACTTAGCATTCCCTTAAACACACACAAAGTTAGAGCCAGAGGAACAGCTCTGTAGTTAAAAGATTTTGTTGCCCTTATGGAGGCCCGAGGTTTGGCCCTCAGGACCTATGAGGTGGCTCACAACCATATGTAACTCTGATTCCAGGGGATCCAACACCCTCCTTTGGCACTTACAAGGCACTGTAGTGCATGTGATGTACAGACAGACATGCAGGCAAAATGCCTGTCCATGTAAAATAAAAACAAACAAACCTTAAAAAATGAGTTAAGATGCATAAAGTCCTAGCATCTCTGGGAAGCTTTAAAAAAAAATCTATGGTGGCACACGCCTTTAATCCCAGCACTTGGGAGGCAGAGACAGGCAGATTTCTGAGTTTGAGGCCAGTCTGGTCTACAGAGTGAGTTCCAGGACAGCCAGGGCAATACAGAGAAACCCTGTCTCGAAAGAAAAAAAAAATCCAAGGTGGAAATGTGGAGAACAATTACTGGATTCTGGCAAGGTCCCCTGGCCTTACTGGGAAAGTCTGGAACCTGTCTGGCTTACTGTAAACAGCCATAAACAAAACAGACAGGGAAAGAGGTCGAGTGAACGGTGACAAGATCGCACTGACCAAAGCTCTTGACTAGGCGGTCGATTCCACGCTGCATCTGATGCTCCACGGGTTGGGCCTTCCCACTTCCCAGGGGTATCCCATTTCATGATTTAACTTTCTACGGACTCCTCACTGAGAGCAGAGGAAAGACCGGCTCAGAGGAAGATGGAACTACAGAGCTCTGAGTGGGTTGTCCGATGTCCTTGTCATTGCCTTCCTGGCTCAGGCCACACCCTAGACTCCTCAAAGACCTTAGGTAGAGCCTAAGGTTTTGCTGGTGTCTACCTGCTGGGATGAAGCTAGGCACGGGGCTTCTCTGTGAGATGGGGTCCCCAGCCCACTCTGAGTTGTGGAATTGCATCTCACAATTCAGAGTCTAATTTTCTGGGCTGCTTCAGAGCTTGGTAAGGAGCGTGCCTGCTCATGGCAGATGGAAGCCACACAATCTTCCAGGATCGTTTCCCTGTCTTGTGACCAACAGCAGGCAGGTCTTTGCCTTCTAGCTCCTCTGTGCTGTTTTCCTGGCAGACAGGGAACAGGCAAAGCTTGTGGAAAATTCCAGGCTTGTCGGAGTCTTGTCCCCTCCCAGAGGACAAAGGGAGTTCCTGGGGCTGCGTTTCTCTGTTTCCTTGCTATCTACCTATGACACAGTGATAGCACCTTGCTCTCCTTTCTCAGACACCCTCTGTGGCTCCTCACAGTCCAACACAGCTGGCATGTGGTATTCAAGGCCTGCCCTGGCCAAGATCCCAAGCCCTGCTGTCTCTCCCACCTCTGGCCTCCAAAGCCTGTCCTCCCTGTGAGAGACCCGCTCTTGCTGACCTCTGACCTCTGTGCAGCACCTATCACCTGGCATTCCTAGACGGCTTTGTCATCTTGCTTAAGCCCTCAGGCGGCAGTGGCCTCCTCCCCACAAGCCTTCCTGTCACTCTGCGAGGGCAGTCTTTTGTGCTATGTTGTGAACCTTTTGAGGGCTGTTTTGTTGTTTGTTTGTTTATTTTTTTTTAGTGCCCCGGTGTCCTCTTCACTTTCATTCCCTAGCTTCTGAAACCCCTTTTCTCTTTGCTAGAACATTCACTGCTCCTTCTCAACCCCAACTCCTGCGCAGTTTTCCTTAAGCCTTCCTCCACTCACTCTCTGGTGCTCTTGGAACCTCCTGCGGCACGCCTGTGCCTCCATTCCAGTTCTGCGATCGGCTGTGAGTTCCAGAAGGCAGGGACCAAATGAGCCCACCTGGCACCAAGAGCGCCCCACTGCACAGGGGGTCTCAGAGTTGCCCCTCCTCAGGGTTGGCCTTAACCTTTCAGTCTCCAAGATCCTCGTTGAGGCAAGAAGCCCATCTCTAGATGAGTCCACACATGTAGAGAGCCCAGCTTTCGTCTCCCTGGTTGGCTGTGGGAACCTGCAGACTCCATGGCAGAGACTCAAGGTCCCACATGTCTCTTTCTAGAAGTCCAGTGGTGCCAGTTTACTGTAGTAACTGCCCCATCTAGCCATTAGCCCTTCCCTCTACTAGGTTTGGTCTCTCCAAGCGCCAGATAAGGCCTAGTATATGAAGTATCCGTCAAGTGAATCGGTTCTGAGAATGAGGAAACCCTGTCCTGCATGGTTTGTCTACCCTGGATGCATCCACTCGTGTATCAGGTGTTGACTGAATTCTCCTCGGCCAGGTATGGCCAAATACAAAAGCTGTACAAAAGATTAGAAGGGCCTCATGTCCTACCAGGGAGCTCCTGCTGGGCAGGCATAGTGCCACCTTCTCAGAGCATCAGTAACAGGCTCGCAGCTGTGACCAAATGAGCCCACCTGGCACCAAGAGCACCCTACTGCACAGGGGGGGCTCTCAGAGTTGCCCCTCCTCCTGCATCAGTGCAAACAAACATGCTAGGTGAGAGTGCCATGAAGTTCAAGGGCTATGAGGAAGTCAAAGACAGGTACAGAGCTAACTGGAGAGAGGAGGGTGATGGTTGTAGGGTATGAATAATCAAGGCAGAGGCAGGAGGAAGGAGTTGAAAGTATGGTGCTCAGCGCAATGTGGAGGGAGGATGGAGGGGGGGAGGCCAATCAGCAGGGGTTAGAGTATAAAGATGACCACAGAGCCCTTTCAGACTGGCTTGGGAGACCAGGAGAAGTTGTTCCACCACCGTCCAATGGAACCCACTTAACTCTCACCCCCCCCCCAAGTGGGTGAGCTGAATGCCCATAGATGTGGGTGGGCAGTGGCTTCAGCAATAAGGAACTCCTAAGAGATCTGGCTGTGCGTGCTACCATACAGTTCCCTCACCCACTTCTAAGATAGCAGAGCTGGCTGGTCCTAGCATCTGTGGTTTGTGCCAGTGTGGTCAGCCCTCTGTGTACGACCTGCAACTGAGATAGAACAGGTCGCCAAGCCACTACAATGTTTGTTGTCTGTTTCCTGGCCCAAAGGGTTCCAGAGCATGGGCAGGTGGGAGCAAGGCATGAGGGCATAACTTCTAGAGGTCTCAGGAGCCAAACAGAGAGATGAAGGCTGGTCTCCCTATGTGTGCAGGAATGAAACATGGCTCATACGTTCATGGCAAGATTTCCTAATCCCTGGACTCTCACGCAAACTCTGCTTCAAGTTCCTCTGCCTTGGGAAGAATGATGTCGTCCCTGTCTGTCATCTTCCTGACCACATCGTTGGGACCTCCTCACCCCGGGGTCACCCAATGAGACTGGTGCCAGGCTCCATGGCAGAGCCTCTGTATGATTATCTCATACCATGATCTCAGCTCACAGTGCTCATCTTTTTCATAATCAGTGTTCTGTGACTAATGAAATCGATCGTGAAATCAGAGAGGTGTGATACCTTATCCAGACTTGTTACCATCCCGCAGTAACATTAAACAGTGGGTAACCTGAAAAAATGAAGTTAGAAAGGAGAGCAGCTGCTAGAGAGAGTTAGAGATAGGATAGAGGGGCCACAGACATACCTACCCACGTGGAAGGGTAAAAATTAGACGGGAGACATTACTGCTCAGCCATCTGGTTCTTTAATAATAATCCTTTGTTCTCCCAACAGATATATTACCTGGGCCAAAAACCCTTCCCCCAAAATACGTCAGTGTAACAGTCCAATCAGTGACTTCCTTGTTACTCTGTAGGGGTGGAGCTTTTGAATGTGACTGGAACCAGGTTTCACTCAACAGGTGGGCAGCCAGCAGCCCTGGGGCCCAAGTGGTTGCTGTTTTACTGTCGGGGCTGTGGGGAGGGAGTCCACACAGACTCCTAGGGATGACAGAGTTGACTGGAACTAGGCAGCCTGACCGCAGGGTCTGTGCTAATAATCGCCAGGTAGCACAAGAGGCCTGGGATCTTCCCAATGATGGGTGTGCCAAGTGCCCATGGCGGAGGGTAGTCAGTGGCCTCAGCATTAAGGGACCAGAGATCCAGCTGTATGGTGGTACCATGCAGATTTTACTGCCCACTTCTAAGACAGCAGAGCTGGCTGCTCCTAGCATCTGCTGTTTGTGCCTGGGTGACTCTTGGACCACCTGCCTCTAGAGACCTCCAGACCACGGAGAACTCATCACCTCATGCTTAAGTCTGAGAGCCTAGCCAGGTCTGAAACCTTTGCATGTGGGCCTTACTTGCTTCTTACTCTCACTTCCTCCCCATCTTCCCACGCGGAGCACCCTCTACCCTCACACTATTCCCTCTCTGAAATATCCCTCTGGAACGGAGGACTCCACTCCTCCCGAAGGCCAGCTCAGATTCCACTCCCCTGACAACTTTACAGATTTCTCCAACCTCTCTGTCTGTCACAGCTGTGGAAGTAAATATTTAATCTCAGTCTGGGGTTTCTACTCTGTCTTACATCATACAGTTCCTAAAAAACTTTTATATTTGTGATAAGCCTTTAATGTACTAGAGCTGGGTGGAGATCGACCCTCCAAGTTACTAGAATCTACCTCTGCATCCATAACCCTGAGTTATAACTTGCTATGTTCCATCTAGGCTGCTCTTAACTCCAATGGCCATGTTTTCATGACTCACCTACCCCATGGTGTCTTCTCTTTCTACCTTCTTCTCATTACTTGGTGGACGTGAGAATCGTGAGGATTCTCTCATTCCAGCCTGAGGCAACCAGGACCAGTATTTAGCATCACAATACACAGCAACACAGCAAACCTCAACACTTGGGCGGGACTGCTGACCTCCAAAAGTGTGAATGTGACATTGATGAGCCTGTGTGTTCCTGGAGATGCCAAGTGAGTAAGGAGACCGGATATGTGCTTGGAGATCCTATGTCAGGAAGGTGGCGAAGGGGTCTGAGGACACAGCCAAGATAGCCACAGGGTCTGTCTCTCCAAGACTTCAGAACTGTCTCAGGACAGGAAATGGGGTTCCTGGGGATCCATAGGACAGGCAGTAAGATGGGTGGGAGCCCCGGGAGGCAGTGTGTCCTCAGTAAGGAAGTGCAGACGAACAGCTTTCCAGCAGCAGCATAATCATATAGGAGAAGCGTCAGGGTATATTGCTGGGTGAAGGAGCTGTCATTGGCCAGCTTACCTGGGTAACGAGGGCAACAGCCCTTTACGTGGGCCTGAGACCCAATTTTGGCCCCTCGTCTTCCCCAAAATAGCTGTGGGGCCCCAGATAAGTTTCGTCCCCTCCAGTCTTCCCTTCCCTTATCTATACAGCGGAGATAACATGCAGGACACGGATTCCTGGGACCATAGCCTGTACAAGACAATGGAAATGAAAAGTGCCTTGTAAGCAACTCGGTGCAAATGAAAAAGTGGGAGATTTGACCACGGACAGAGTAGAAAGTTCTGTACCTCCAAAAGATCATGACATGATAGAGTGTTAGGAAGACATCTTCAACATTTATGGTAGGAGGGTTAGCAGAGACAGTCCTACTTGCAAACTGTCCCAACAAATCTGTAGAAGACAAAAGGGAAATAGAAAAGCAGGCAAAAGAAGGTTGGGCGAGAAACACATAAAGACATGTGCAAACAGGAGAAGACATGCTTATTTAGTCACTGATCTAGGAAGAGAATATTAAAACACTAGTGAATTAGCACTTGTTTCTAAGAGACTGGTGTGTGTGTGTGTGTGTGTGTGTATGTGTCTGTATGTCTGTGTGTGTGTCTATGTGTGTGTCTGTGTATGTGTATGTGTATATGTGTGTGTGTGTGTATGTGTCTATGTGTGTGTCTATGTCTGTATGTCTGTGTGTGTCTGTGTGTGTCTGTGTGTGTATGTGTGTATGTGTCTATGTGTCTATGTATGTGTGCATGTGTCTGTATGTCTGTGTGTATGTGTCTATGTGTGTGTATGTGTCTGTATGTCTGTGTGTGTGTCTGTGTGTGTGTATGTGTGTGTCTGTGTGTGTGTGCATGTGTCTGTATGTCTGTGTGTCTGTGTGTGTGTGTGTGTGTGTGTGTGTGTGTGTGTATGTGTTTAATGACACTGGGGATAGAACCTGGGATCTTGCATGAGACCCAGTCCTAACCATTCACAGTACACAGAAGCTTTTGCCTTCCCAAACTCTTCTGGATTTATGGTCATTTTCTCAAGACCCCAGACCCATTTCTTTTTTTTATTAAATATTTTCTTATTTATATTTCAAATGTTATTCCCTTTCCTCCTTTCCCCTCTGAGAAAAAAAACCCTATTGCCTCCCCCAACCCATGCTCACCAACCCACCTACTCCTGCTTCCTGGCCCTGGCATTCCCCTACACTGGGGCATAGAGCCTTCACAGGACCACACATTGATGACCCAACAAGGCCATCCTCTGCTGCATATGCAGCTGGAGCCATGAGTCCCACCATGTGTACTCTTGATTTGCCATGTTGTTGATTTGGTTTAGGTCTTATACCTCGAGACAGGATCTTGCTAGATAGCCAGGATCGTTATGGAAATGGTCTAACACTGATCAGCACCCCCAGCCCTGGGAAAAAAGATACAAACCAGTAATATTGAGTGTCAGCAAGAACACAGCAATGCTGGCTTTCCCACACCGCTGTGGAAGTGTTCAAGCACACTGCCTCTTTTTGAGCTCAGTATTTCCACATTTCAGATACCCACACTGACCGCACATCACTTCTCTAGAAATGGATCCAGCTTAAATGACTGGATTTACACCTAATGGTTCATGTGCTCCCTTGTAGCATTGCTTTCAATAGAGAAAAGCCAGAAGAGATAAAAGTGCCCATCGGTTAGAGGACTGGGAGAGATCTCAAACGCAGCACCGTGAAGAAACCAGAGTAGCCTGGGTGTCTGGTGGAGTGTTCCCATAATTCCAGCATGCTACAGGCTGAGGCAGAAAAATCATGGGTTTAAGCATCTTGGCTATCTAGCAAGACCCCGCCTCAAGGTATAAAGACCTAAACCAAATCAACAAAATGGAAAGTCTTTGTAGCTTTAAAAAAAAAAAAAAGATTTATTTATTTTTTTTTTGTATATGAGTACATTGTAGCTGTATTCATGCAGACAAGAAGAAGGCATCAGATTCCATTACAGATAGTTGTGAGCCACCATGTGATTGCTGAGAATTGAACTCAGGACCTCTGGAAAAGCAGTCGGTGCTCTTAACCACTGAGCCATCTCTCCAGCCCAAATCTTTATACTTTTAAGAAATGGGTCTGTGGTCTTGAGAAAATGACCATAAATCCAGAAGAGAAGGCAAAAGGTTCTGTGCACTATGAGTAGTTAGGACTGGGCCTCACGTTATTACATGGGTGGCTGATTTAAAGTACAGAAGAATACGATTCTGAGCACTTAGTGTGATCTCAAACGCACAGCTTGATTTCAAGAAGTGCTGGCTGCTGGCTAGTGGACATTTTGCTAAGCTTGCTAGACTTGACACAAGCTAGAGTCATTCTGAAAAAAAAAAAAAAAAAAGCAACCTCAATTGAGAAAATGTCCCTGCCAGATTGGCCTGGGATGCATTTTCTTGGTTGATAATCAATGTGGGAGGGCCCAGCTCACTGTGGGTGCTATTCTAAAGTAGGTTGAGCAAGCCATGAGGAACAAGTCAGCAAGCAGCACTCCTCCATGACATTTGCATCTCCAGGTTCCGGCCTTGAGTTCCTTCTCTGACTGGAAGTGTAAGAAAAATAAACCAAGTTGCCTTTGGTCATAATATTATATCACAGAGAATAAGGTAGACCTCTCATGGATGTCAACCAAACATGGCATAACAAACTGCACTAAGAGTAGTCACTTCCCCTTGTATTAAGGCTGGAGGAAGCAACCCAGTATGAGGAAAAGAGTCCCAAAGCTGGCAAAAAATCAGAGACACCACAAGAAGACCAAGCTACACAACTGTTAACATATATTCAGAGGACCTAGGTGAGGCTCACGCAGGCTCCCTGGTTGTAGGCTCAGTCCCTGTGAGCCCCTTTGAGCCAAGGCTAGTTAAGTCTGTGGTTTTTCCTGTGGTGTCCTTGACCCCTGTGATTCCTATAAACCCTTCCTCTCCATCTTCGGCAGGATTCCCAGTGTTCCGCTCTGCCTAACGTTTGGCTGTGGGTCTCTGCATCTGTTTCCATCAGTTGCTGGGTGAAGACTCTCTGATGACAATTGGGCTGGACACTAATCTAGTAGAATATTATTAAGAATCTTTTCGTTGATCGTTTTTGATTATTTTATTGTTTTGCCAGTTGTGTCCGGTTCTTTCCTAGGTCTCTGGGCCACCCAGCCTTCGCTTCCTGGCCTTCCAGGCAGTGTCAGAGTTGGGCTCCCACTTGGGGCATGGGACTCAAGCTGGCCCAGTCATTGGTTGAGCACTCCCACAGTTTCACAAACAGACCTCTTAAAGGCAACTCCCTGCTTCTCTGTCTCGATCTACTGGCCAAGGCCAGTGAGAGGCCAAAGTCACAGTCAAGGCATGGAAAAATATATTCTACCTTTAATTCTGAGAGGAATCCTTAAGTCACATGACCGAGAGCTTGAGAACTATCAACTGGGGTCTTTAACGTTCTGTTTCAGACATCAAACCACAGTGAGCAAAGGCTTCAGTGGCCATATAATCTAAATATCCACACAATTGTGGGTAGCTTGTTTTCGCTTGTTTCTGGTTTTATGTGATACTATTGTATAAGATTGTCATGGTTTATCTGTTCTATCCAGTCTATTAGTGATGGGTATTCTGATTGTGTCTGCTTTGGGTCTGCAAGGACAAAAGGATGCTGTGTTTCTTGGCACACATGAGCACATATTTTGAATTGCATGTTTGCCTTCTGGGGAGAGAAACTTGCACCGTGAGCTATGTGTGTCTTCAACCTGTTTTTTATAAGTGGCCACATCAATATTTACCCTTCTCATCAATGAATGGGAAGTTTCCTTGTCCCTTACCCTGTCCATCAATTGGTAAGAGTTCATTTCTGTTCATGTTGTTTGACAAAAATCAATGGTACTTTCAAATATCACATGGCTAACGAGGTGTGGCAACTTATGTCAGTATTTCTAGCACTCAAGAGTCTGAGGCAGGAGATCAAGTTCTATCGAGTATGATACATAGTGAGTTTCAGGCCACCCTGTGATACACAGTGAGACCCTGTCTCAAAAAAGCCAAAGAGATCATATGATTAGCCAATGAACTCAGTTCTATTTATTGAAGAGAGAGCCCCCCCTTCCCCGATTCTGTCGTGTATCAGGGGTTCGTATATAGAGATCTATTCTGGGGTCTGTTTTGTATGTGAACTTCTTCTCATATCAGGATGTACCATAATGCCTGCTACAGGGAGCCTTCCCTCCTATAATTTTTAGTTTTTGTTAAGATTATCCTGGTTATTTGGGGTCCTTTACATTTTCCCCATTTGCTTCACTAACAGCTTTCTTTACACAGAAGAAGATTCACACACAAGTTCAGTTCAGGTAAATAAATGCTCAGGTTAATCAATGATCCCAGACGGAGGTGGTCAAAATAAAGCAACTATAAACATTTGCCTGGAGGGTTTTGTGCAAACGTAAGTTCCCAGTTCACCTGGGACTAAGGTTACAGTTACACGGAAAATATTTTCTTTCTAACTTTATTTTTTAATGGCCAAACAGATTTCCAAAATATTGGTACCATTTTGCATCGCTATAATATATTTGCATGTGTGTATGCAAATACACATACATATGCAGAACCAATCCAAAGGCGGAGGGGGGGGGAAGGGTCGATCTCTGTGTACTGGCTTCAGAAGATGTGAGTCCAGGCTGTTTATCCCTATCCTTGTTGGAACTTGCAACGATCAGCATTTTCTGTTTGTTTTGCTTAGCCATTTAAATATGTATGCATGTAGCAGTATATCTTTGTGGCTGTAGTTTGTATCCTAAGAAATATTGATTGACTTTTTTTTTTTTATATTTTGACATCTGAGTATATTTTATTCAAACACTTTTTTCCATTTTTATTGAATTATTCAGTTTTTAAAGTTTGTTGTATGGTTTAGATATGAGTCTTTTAAGAGGCACACTGGTATTTTCCCTGCATGTATGTCTGTGTGAAAATGTTGGATTCCCTGGAACTAGAGCTACAGACAGTTGTGAGCTGCCATGTGGATGCTGGGGATTGAACCTCATCCTCTGGAAGGACAGCCAATGCTCTTAAGCACTGAGCCATCTCTCTAGCCCCTACATTTTTTCTTTTGTGTGTGTGAGGCGTGTGTGTGTGTGTGTGTATTATGTGTGTAATGTGCAGACGTGCACACACATGAAGTCCAGAGGAGAATGCCCAGTGTTGTCTGTCACTCTGTCTTTTTTTTTCTAAAAGATTTATTTATTGTTATATGTAAGTACACTGTAGCTGTCTTCAGACACACCAGAAGAGGGCGTCAGATCTCATTACGGATGGTTGTGAGCCACCATGTGGTGCTGGGATTTGAACTCAGGACCTTTGGAAGAGCGGTCGGTGCTCTTAATCGCTGAGCCATCTGCCCATCTGAACCTGAGGTAGTCTGGCTCAGTCCACAAGCTCCTGTCAATCCTCCCGCCTCTGTGCCTACACTGCTGGGGTTGCCGAATCCAGCCTGGCTTCTTATGAGAGTGACGAGATTCTAACTTTTCATGGTGGTGCAGCCAACGGTCTTCAGAGCTGCCTGCAGCCCTCATGCTTTGCCTTTTTTAAAAAAAGATTTTTATTTGCTTTCATTTTATGTGTATAATTGTGTTTTTTTAATCTACATTTATATAAGTGCAACATGTATTCTTGGTGCCTGAGGAGTCCAGAAGAGGGCATCCAGTACCCTAGAACTGGGGCTATGAGCCACCATGTAGGTTCTGGGACCTGAACCTGGATCCTCTGAAAGAGCAGCAAGTGTTCTTAACCGTTGAGTCATTGCTCCAGGCCTTTTGTCTTTTAAGTATGTCTTTCAGAGTAGATGTTTTAACTGTTGATATGTCCTATGTGTAATCCCCAACTCAAAAGGCCATTAAGATTTTCTTTAGTTTTTGTAATGATTAGGTAGTTTTGACCTTTAGGTCTTGGATTCGTTTAGAAATAATCTTGGTATAGTGTTTAAAGCATTAGTGAGGGATTTTTATTCTTATTTGACTTGTACTTTTTTACTTTCTGCATATGGATATGCAGTTGTTTCCACTGGATGTTGTTTGTTTTTAAATCTTTGCACCTTCCCGCACAATTCTGGACTCTGCCATGTTAAGTTCCCCCGTGTGTCTGTCTGTCCCTCTGCCAGTGTCACAGGCAGCTTTTGGGGAGTCTACAAACAGGGTGATACCTACTCAGGATAGAAGGATAGGGAGAGGTAAAAGGGCGTGGGGAATAAAAAGAGCCCCTCCCAACCCCCGTATGAATCTTGCTTACTTCTTGCTGCCCAGGTCAGGAGTTTTTACATACTGTCAACTGGAAACTGCCCTAGACAGGACCCATAAGCATACACACTCCTTAAGAATGCCACAAACAAGGTTGTCAAGGCGACCAGGGTAAACAAACACATTTTTCTCTTCTCTCTCCACCTGGGTTACATATTACCTCTTTCAACAGCGTGACTCTCAAATAACTCACATAGCTGCAGGTTAAGCACTTGGGTGTGCTCTGACGCTCACGCTCAGCTCTCTGCAAGCGTCTCTGCTCTTTCTCCTAATCAATAAACCCACCGATTCTGCTTCGTTTTGCCTTGTTCCAAAGTTATTTTCTGCTTCAGTGTCAATTAAAAATCCTGTTTGCATCTACGTGGAGATCCCTGAGTTGCTGATGGAGAATGACTAGACTGCACAACTATACCACGGCACACCGAGCTGATTTCCACTGCTGGTGACAGTATGAGTCTTCCAACTTGGCTTCTTCCTCTGTCGCCTATTCTTGTCCCTTCATTTTTCCTCTCCTCCCCTCCCCTCCCCTTCCCTCTCTTCCCCTCTCCTCTCCTCCCCTCCCCTCTCCTCTCCTCTCCTCCC
>NW_022196895.1:56892418-56900551 GCF_008632895.1 Mastomys coucha
TTAAAAACATGTGGCTCTGTGTGTGGTATGAGTGTGTACATGTTTGTTTGTTCACACATATATAGGTGTGCATACATGTGTGTATGCAAGTGTGTGTGTGTGTGTGTGTGTGTGTGTGTGTATCTAAGTTAACATCAGGCCTTTCCTAGCTCACTCTCCACCTTATATACTGAGGAAGGGTGTCGTCACATGAACCTCGAGAGTGTCTAGCAGAAATCTCATGTCTCCACCTCGCCTGTGCTGGGTTTACAGATGGGCCACCATGTCCACCCAGCATCTCTGTGAGTGCTAGAGTTCTGAACTCTGATCTTCAAACTTAGACAACAAGCCCTTTACCAACTGAACCATCCATTCAGTCCTCCTTCCTGTTTCTGTATATATTTTAGGATCAACTTGTCAGTTTCTACAAATTTTTCTGTAGAGAAACTTAAATTTTTTTTCTGATGCAGTTTTTATTATTAGAATTTTTTTGTTGAATCTCTAGCTTTCAGTAGGATAGAATTGATATGCTTGACAAAACTAAACTTGCCAGTACATGGGCATGGTATGTATCTCAGTGTTTAGATATATCTTCTTCAGTATTTTGCATTCTATATACAGATTTTACACATAGTTCAGTTTGTATACATTTCATGTGTCCCTGGTGCTGTTAGAAATGGTCCCTTCTGACTGGACGGGGTGGGGGTGGGGGGACTCTTGCTACAGCATATGTTTCTTGCAGCGAACCCAGGAAACTTATTTTATTTCTAAAAATAAATTAAGATGTTCACATATAAGTTAAAACAGTATTTTTCTAAAAATAAATACTAGAGCTCTAACTTTTTCTGTCTATACAACCTCTTTTGGCCTAGCTCTTCCTATACAGACCAGGGTATTTTAATATAGTTGCTTTTACACGTTGATCTTGTTCTTGCCCATAATTTTATTGAGCTTTCTTATTAGTCTGAGTAGTTTTTAAATGTTTTTTATAAAGACCCTCATTTTCTCTTCTCACAGAGATGGCTCAGTTCTTCCTTTCAAGCGTGTGTGCCCTTATGTGCTGCTCTCGCCTCAGTGCATGTCTTAGGCCTTGGGTACTGTGTTTAAATGGAGAATCGACATCCTTGCTTTGTTTCTTATTTTAGGAGGAAAGGATTTATTCTGTCGCCATTTTTATTGTCCCGCAGATATTGTGTGTGTGTGTGTGTGTCCTCTCAACTGCTGGGATTACACATGTGAGCCACCACATCCAGCTTGCAAGAGTTTTTAAAGATCAGGAATAAATATTTCTATTGTTTGAACTAATGGGTGTCATTAGGGTCGTTTATGGGACCATGGACAACACCTCTGAAGAAATATATCCAAAGTGGATTTCCTGTAGATAAAAAAAAAAAAAATAGTTGGACTTTTATTTTTTTTTACTCAGAGAGACTCTTTGTCTTTTGATTGATATATTTAGATTAGTTGCATTTGCAGTAATACTTAATACAGTGGATTTAAATCTACCAAAGATCTTTCTGTTTGCTCCCTCTGGTTCTCTTCCTTTTTCTCTCTGTGCTTGTCTCCTTTTGTATTGACTGTGTTTTCGGTTGGTCTCCCTATTGGCTTGCAACAGTGAACATTTTCAGTGGCTATCCTAGGCTTAACAAGTGCCCCACTTTAGTTCACAGACTTCTACCAAAATAATATTATGTTGAGTGAAGGGAGCCCAGGGCCACTTGGTAAGGCTCCTTCCATCCTTGGTGGCACTGTGGTCATTTGTTTCACTTTTGCCTTTGCATGAATGCACAGCAGCTAGATGGCTATTTTTGCTCTAACCAGTCATCAGCACATAGTGGCCTTTGGACCAAATGGAGACTGCTTCCTGTTTCTGTGTTTTTTGAAAACAGTTGGCAGTTACTCTCAATGGTTTTCACATCATGTCCACCATGGTGAAGTAGCTGCTGAAAAAGTTCATAGGGCCAGAAGACCTAAAATACTCCAAAAATTCACTTTAGAGAATTACCTTTTCAGCAATTAAATGATATTTTTAATGGTAGAGTTGTATTTTTAGCTATTTTTATTCCATTCTCAGCAGTCATTGCTTTCATTTACTTTTTAAGGTACATAACCCAGGGTCTGGTTTGTATCCTCCTCTTTTACTTGAGGAACACCCACGTGCACACACACACACACACACACACACATACACACACAGTTTGTGCTCGTTTGCTTGGTAGTAACCACGGTCAGTTTTTGTTTGCCTAAGAACAGTTTATTCGCTTTGTTTCTAACTGGTCACGTTAGGTCTGCCACTTCCATGTAGCTCTAAGGCCTTTTCGTCTCTCACACTAACTCAGGGGCCACTGCCCATAAAGCAATCCTTTCCCACTTCTCCCACCAGGCCCTGACAACCACTAGTTGACTGTCTTTCTATGGGCTTGCTTATTCTAAGCATTTCAGGTAAGATTGGAAGGTTGACTTTGGTCTTTTAGTTGGCTCTGTATTTTCAAGGCTTACTTATCACCTTTTAAGGTATTTATTGAGAGAGGAGGCCAGAGAGAGAGAGAGAGAGAGAGAGAGAGAGAGAGAGAGAGAGAGAACATTCATATGTGTAGAGATCAAAGGACAGCTCCCCGAAGGCTGCTCTCCCCTTCCATCACGTGGGGCCTAGGATCCAACTCATGTTGTTAAGCTTTGTGGCAAGCACCCTTACCAGGTGAGCCATCTTGCAGCCGGGAAATCATTCACCTTAAACTATCAGTACTTTGCTCCTTTTGTATCTGAGTAATATTCCATGCATGACTAGACCACATTCTGTTCATCCACTCCTTAGCTGATTTCAAACCTTTTGGCTATTGGATGCAGTGCTGAGTTGAACATCCATGTGCAAGTATTGGTTTGAGCCCCCGTTTTCAGCTCTCTTGATTACATCTACCTGTACAGTTGCTTCGTGTCTTAGTCAGAGATCTCTAGAGGAACCAACACGATTTATTAAATAAGCTAATGCTAAAATATTAACAACAACTGAATCACACCTGAGAGCTGAGAGCCCTAGGCGCTCAGTCCTTGGGGCTGGGAGTCTCAGCAGTCGGAATAGTCCCATAGTCACCATCTCTCACTGACGAGGTGGACAATCTGGCACCTCAGCAGACCCACGCTGGTGGCTAGAAGGTTCCTGGAGAGCTGCTGGGTTTTAGTCCACAAGGAAAACCTAGACAAGCTGGTTCTGATAACATTGAAGAAATCATAATAATAAATAAATAAATCATCATCATCATCATCATCATCATCATCATCATCATCAGCAGCAGCAGCAGCAGCAGCAGCAGCAGCAGCAGCAGCATAATCAACTTGGCAGTAAGACAAAAAAGAAAGAGAGCCAAAGGCAAGAAATGTTTCTGTCACTCCTTTTTATCTGAGCTGACACCAGAAAGCACCATTCATAGTCAGGGCACATCGATTACTACAATTGGAACAGTTCCTCAGATGAGGCGCCCGTGTGTGCGTGTGTGTGTGTGTGTGTGTGTGTGTGTGTGTGTTGCCAGTTGACATTAAAACCAACCATAATTCTTGTTCATGTGGTAATTCTGTTGCTAACTTGTTAAAAATGGTTTTTTGAGATGAGGTTCCTCTGGGTAGCTCTGGTTAACCTGGAACTTGCCCTGTAGACCAGGCTGGCCTCAAACTCAAGGGATCCACCTGCTTCAACCTTCAGAGTGCTGGGATTAAAGGCATGCACTACCATGCCTGCCTTCTGTTGCTAACTTTTTAAGGAACCAACAAATTGATTTCCATAGAAGCTGCACCATATTTACGTCTCTACTAGCAAATGTGTGGGAGTTCTGGTTTGTCTGTATCTGCATCAATACTTGTAACTTTCTGATTTTTTTCTTTTCTTTTTTTTGAAAAAAGGTCTTACTATGTATAGCCCTGGCTATCCTGGAACTCACAATGACCCGCGTTCCTCTGCCTACCTAGTGCTGGAATTAAAGGCATGTCTCACTGTACACTGCTGCTTTTTTTAAAATGATGACCAATGTAGTAAATGTGACACATCATCTCATTGTGGTTTGGTCTATACTTCCTTAGTGACATACATGACTGAGTATCTTTCCATGTGAGGGCTGACCATTTGTATATATTTTCTGGAGAAATGCCTACTTAATTTTTTTTTTGCCCATTTTAAATTTGAATTATTTGTCCTTTTGTTACTGCATTGCAGATTACAGCTTTCATTCATATATCCTGCATGTGCGTGTGCGTGTGTGCGTGTGCGTGTGCGTGTGTGTGTGTGTGTGTGTGTGTGCGTGCGTGTGTGCGTGTGCATGTGCGTGTGTGCGCGTGAGTGTGTGCGTGCGCGTGCGCGTGTGCGTGCATGTGCGTGTGCGTGTGCGTGTGCGCGTGTGTGCGCGTGTGTGCACTCTGCACACCACCTTGTTCGGCAGTGATTGGCAAGTATTTTCTTCTACTCCGTATGTTTACTTATCCTTTTTTATTCTCTTCACATTGTCCTTTGATGCCCCAAAATGTCCAGTTTTGACAAAGTCCACCTTATCTAATTTTTCTCTAATTGCCTGTGCTTTGAGTGATCGGGCTAAGAAACCACTTCCTGGTTCAGCGATGAATAGCACCCCTGTGTTTTCTTCTAAGAGGTTTGTCATTTGCCTTTGATTTGGTTTATCCTTGGTTAATCTTTGCATATGGCGTGAAGTAAGGGTCCATATCTGTTCTTTGGGCTTCAGTTTACTTCACAGATTTATTGAAAGAAATACTTTTTCCATGTCATGTGGTCTTGCCACTCGTGTGAGGGTTTGTAATTTCAGTTTCTGGCTTTGTTCCGTTGGCCTGCATCTACCCTTGCACCTGTGCCAGGCTGTTTGGATTCCAATTGGTTTGTCAGAACCTTTGAAATTGAGACATGACTCCTCTAAGCCTCATTCTTCTTTTCAAGATGATTTAACTATTTAATGCCCCTTCAAATTTTATGTGAATTTTGGTCAGCCTTTTTATTTCAGCAGAAAAAAATGACTACTAGTCACAGTTTGCCATCTTGAAATCATGCTTGTCTTCTAATGAAATCCTTTTCATTAAGGTCTTCTGAATTTCAGGCGTGTTTCATAGGTCAGTATGTAGTAAGTCCTGCACTTCCTTGGTTACATTTATTCCCAACTGAAAAAAGATTTGTTTTATTTATTTAGTTTTTTTTTTTTTCAATACAGCATTTCTCCGGGTAGCATTGGCTGTCCTAAACCTCACTCTGTAGGCCTCTGCCTCCCAAGTGCTGGGATTAAAGATTGTGTGTCATCACCACCTGGGTAGTTACACTTATTTGCTTATTTGTTTATTAGCAAGCCCCTTTATCCAATGAGCCATATTACCAGCCTTACTTGAAATTAATTTTTGATGCTATTATAAGGTGTGCTGGGGAGAAGATGGCTCTGGGTAAGAGAGAAGACTGGCTTTGCAAAAGATGTGAACCCAGTTTCTAGCACCCACGTTGGGTGGCTCAGAGGCACGTGTAACTCTAGCTCTGGGAGATCCAATGCCTCTGGCCTCTGAGGGCACTTACTTACACAGGTCTACACACATGTATATAACTAAAGATAAGTACTAAAAATTAAAACTTTTATTTTCCTTTTTAAATCATTGCTAGTATACAGACATACAACTTAGTTTTAAGTGTTGAGCTTGTATTCTGTGGGTTTGTTTAGTTCATTTATTGTATCTAATAGTTTGTTTTGTAGTTTATTGAGCATATATATATATACATATATATATATACACATACATATATATATGTGTGTGTGTACATATATATATATATTCCTTTTCATTTAGAGTTCCTCTATCTCTTTCCCTTCCTGGTTACTCTGGCTAAGATTTCCTACACAATACTAAATAGAGGGAGGAGGAGGGAGAAGGGGAGGGCGAGGAGCAGGCAGCCATGATCTAAGAGGAAGCGCTTTCTATCCAGCCATGGGATGAGCTACGCCTTTATGTGCAAGCCCCGAATCATGCTGAGGGTGTTCCCTTTGACTCCATCTTGGTTGAACTTTTTAAAATCTTGAATGCATGTTGGATTTCGTCAAGGATTTCTTTTCTGCACCCCTGGGGATGCTCATCTGGGATTATGAGTTTGCTCTATCAGCGTGGTGTACTCCACTGAGCTTTTCTGAATGAAATTGTAAAAGAATTGGCTAAAACACACACCATCGATGGTCTTTTTAATGCAAGGGATGTCCTTGGGAGGAGGCTTAGTCGGTAAAGTGCTTGCGACACAACCATGAGGTTCTGAGTTCAGATCCCAGGCAACCTAGTAAAAGCCACGCCTGGTAACACATACCTATAATCTTAGCATTGGAGAGGTCAATATTGGAAGATGTCTGGGGCTTTCTGGTCAGCTGGTCTAGCCTCCACTGTCGTGCATACTCACTCCCATGTACTGACACACATACACACACTTATGTGTCCATGTGTGAACACAGGTACACATATATCACACATACAGAAAGAAGAGGGCAAGGGAATGATCTTTTAAAATAGAAGTCCAGCATAACAGATTTCTTGTTTAAAAAATGACCACAGACAGTTCTACACCCTTATCTCCTGGGTGGCTGTGTGATCATGAACAAGCTCAAAGGTATTTGACCTCTCCTCCCTCGGGCTTTCCATATGCAAAATAAGAGTGAAAACAGAGCTTACCACTGAGGATATAGAAATCCACAGACCCCGGGGTCTGTCAACACAGAAGAATCTGTAACCAAATGTGTGCGGTGGGAGTGGATTATGCCTCACATCAAACAAACTATTCATTCTGCAACACACGCCAGCTGAGTGTTCTAATTCTATCTGATGCTGACACCATCTCCGCCGAGAGAGCTCATGCCTAAGTTTGGAACCCAGTCTCCACTTTACGTCACTTCTCCATCAGGGGACCACAATCCTCCATGGGTTTTGTTAATTCACTAGAGTAGCTCACTTTACGTGTGAACCTTTTAAATGCAATACATGTACATGTACCACATGCATGCCTGTTGGATCCCCTGGGGTTATGGGTGGTTGTGAGCCACAAAGTGGGTGATGAGATTTGAACTTACATCCTCTGCAAGAGCAATATGTACTCCTAACCACTGAGTCATCTCTCCAGCCCCCTAATGATTTGTTCCACAGAACGTGACCAAGGGCTAGAGACCCCCAGGTGAAGATCTGGGGACAAGGGAACATGCCCTCCTCTAGGAACTTCTACTTTAATCAGAAACTTTCTAGTATCCCTTAGTCTTTCAGGTAACCAGACTCCATCCTGAAGCCACCCAACGGCTGTCACCTGCCAGTCAACTCAATGGTTCTTAAAAGGGACAGCTTTGAAGAGTACAGAGATTTGGGGGATTGAGTCCCAGCCAACACATGCTACATCATATCATTACCAGAATCCTGGGCAACCAGGGCAGATCTCAGCAAAAAGTGATGGCTGAGCACAGGAAAGGACTTGAAGTGTCCAACGGCCTGTCTCTGAGGAAGAGTTCAGGTTTAAATATAAGAAGACCCGGTGCAGGGGGCAAGAGTCCTGCTCACGGTGGGTGCTGTTGGGTTTGACCAGTTGGTTCCAGAGGAGTCATTCCTGGCTTGCATGGCTTGGGGAAACCGTTTGGTTCCCCTGGTTCCTATTTAGGGGTAACCTCATTTCTTTTCATGGGGTGACCACTCTCACGTAGGGGGTTAATCTCATCATGGCAGTGATCTGTCTACAGGACTTGCTATTTTTGGAACTCAGGATGACTTTGGTTTAGGACAATTCGTGGAGACTTCCAGTTGCTGCTGTTGGAGACTCATTAACTGTCCAAGCCCAAGTCTCCAGTTACCTTGAGGCCTTCTACCTTGAAGGCAGATGAGAGAGGTCAGAAGAATTTCGGGCCAGTTAGCCTAACCTCTCTCAACCAGACTCACTGCTCACCTTGGAGACTCCTATTTATGCTCCTGACTCACTGGCCGCTGCTCTTGGGTATGATTTTTTTCTCCTAAGTTTCCTTAGAGGTGGCTTCCGAAGTCTCTCAGACCTGATCACCTCCCTTCAGGATCAGTTGAGCCTGGCCCCAGAGTCTGCCCCTTCCTCTGGTGTGTGTGTGTGTGTGTGTGTGTGTGTGTGTGTGTGTGTGAGAGAGAGAGAGAGAGAGA
>NW_022196895.1:56900561-56906496 GCF_008632895.1 Mastomys coucha
AGAGAGAGAGCTTTGTTTTCTTCTAGAGACCCAATATTTCCAAATTCTGTAGTTCCCTTTCAGCCAACCTAAAAAAAAGGGGAAGAGGAGCCACTGCAACAGACAAGAACGTGCTCATCTGTTCCCGTCCTCACAGAACTAGAGTCCGGGAACCCTGTGCCCAGCCAACTCTCCAACCTGCATCGGCCCACGCTATCCCCTGGAGGCTATGGAGTTGGGGGCTCCTCTGGTCCTGCTGCTGGCCACAGTCTGGCATGGTAAGGGCAGAAAACGGGTGTTCTGGGAGTGTTGCAAAGAGGGCATCGCTGTTCTACAGTGGATGCCTGGTTCTCTGCTTCCACCTCTCCGGCCTAAGAGTGCAGATGTGTGTCTCTCTGGCGAGAAGAGTAGGTGAGAGTGGGTGGGACCAGTCAGACCAGTGCTATGGATGTGTCTGAGCTTAGCCTTAGACACACAGTGTGCTCTGAGCATGGGCCTGGTATTTTCAGGACCCCTATCCACATCTACTCGTCGGCAGGTGGGAGGGTGGTAGTGGGCTAACCTCGAGCTTTTGGATGTTTCCCGTGCACACAGGAAATTACCTGGGAGTCTCCTTCAAGGCAGACTCCGTCCGATAGGTCTTGGTCAGGAGTGGGATTTGCCTTTCTGAGAACATCTTACGAGTCGGGCTGCCCAGCGGCCTTGGCTGCTCTTCCTTGAGTGGTCCCACCAGCTGGACAGCCCAGCACAGGCTGTGGTTGAGTAGGACCTGGCTCAGGAAGGCCCTTTCTTGGAAGGCTTGGGTGAAAGGGTCAGGGTAGAGGAAAGAAGAGGGCTTTCTTGAACAGGGCTCAAGGGCGAAAAGTTTGGACAGGGGTTGGAGGGAAACACTTGTGAGCAAGAGATCCTGTGAATAAGCAAGTAAGGATGCTAGAGAGGGGCCCGGAGAAGGCCAGAGAGGGTCTCTCCAGATGCTGTCTTCCAAGGTATCTCCCCCCCAACTTCTCGCGTGGCAGGAGCTGCTTCAGAATTACCATTCTCAGAGGGAGTCTGGCCGAGGGCAAGAACTAACATCAATGGCCCAGAGCGGCCCAAGAATCACATCTAGGCTCCACCTGGCCTAACACACACATGTTCTAAGCTTATTTGGAAAGGCCTTGAGGGAAGATGGTGGGGAGGGACAGTCCCACTCTGGTCCCTGGGGAATTGGTACTACTGGCCCCTGAGATACAGTCCACCGAAGGCTCTCTGCTGGCTCAGCCGATCTCACTGGCTCATGCACGCACTGGCACATTCCTAGTAGAATGGGATCGGTGTGCGTGAGAAAGCACACATTCTTAAGAATACTGTTAAAGGGCATGTGACAGATGTGCGTGTTAATGAAGCCCTGACTCAGCTAAGGAAGAGACCATTATTCCTCTTGAGCCAGAAAATCCTGTGATTTTGATTCACTGCTTTTCCAGTCTTTATCTCAAAGGGCTGCTTGAGATAAAGCACGTGTGTTTGAGTGTGTGAGTGCGTGTGTACCTGCCCGTGTGTGTGTGTGTGTGTGTGTGTGTGTGTGTGTGTATGTGTGTGCTGTGTGCATGAGTGAGTGAATGAGTGCCTGTGTGTGTGTGTGTGTATGTGTGTGCTGTGTGAATGAGTGAGTGAATGAGTGCCTGTGTGTATCCCCTTGTGTGTGTATCTGTCTGTCTGTCTGTCCAGTGTCTAGCTCCAAAAGGAAGAGAAGGTGGGAGATATCAGTGGGAAACCTGAGGTTTTAACCTGGCAGATTATTGGTGAGTGGATGGGGCCATGAGGGCTTCTGTGAGAGCTGGAATAGTGTTGAAGCACTTAGAGGCAGAGAGAGAGAGAGAGAGAGAGAGAGAGAGAGAGAGAGAGAGAGAGAGAGACTGGCCTCTTTGAGTGGTAGTCATGAGTGCGAGGGTGGGAAGCTTCTGGAGCTGATGGTGGAAGAGTCCATTTTGCAAGTACGAAGAGGAGAGAAAGTTTGGGTATCATGGGGAAAATTTGGGAGGGGAGATGTGAGATGAAGAATGGCCAGGAACAGGGGATCAGTGGCCACCAAGAACTCATCCCAGGGAAGGTAGCGATGAGCAGGCTTCCCTCCCGCCAACCATGCCAGCGGGAAGTGAGACCATATGGCGTTCATGGAATGCGTCAGCCCTGTTCTGTGTAAATAGCCAGGGCAACAGGCTAGGCAGAAATAAGACGGGAGCCTCTCCTGGAGCACAGTTCCTGGAGGCCAAGACGGGAGACAAAAATAAGCAGAGCAGAGTAGCCCAGGGGGAGGGAGAAGTGTCTGGGAGATAAGTCAGGAGCAGAGTCAGAGAACCCAAAGATGTGTCCTGTGACCTTTAGGGTTAAGGTCCTCAGCTACCACATAGCTGGCCCAAGAAGGACATTAGCAATATGACCTGAGAGCAGAAGGCCAGGACAGGAGGACTCTCACACTCTGCTGCCCTTTTGGTGGCTCCTGGGATTGTTCTCACAGGTCAGAAGAACATCTGATGCTCAGAGGGTCAATGACTATCAGGGTCCCTAGCCGTAGTCAATGTGAGCCTAGGGTGAATTAGCTTGTCTCTCTTCCTGCTGGTCACTGTCCAGGAGAGCCACAACCCTACATCAGCAGTGGCACACTATTCTCTGTTCTACATTTGGCTGGTTGGAAGCTCGGACAGATGGGCCACACGTTTCCAGTGGGTTTGAATCAGAGCAGACATTAAACCAGGCTGAAATCATTGGCCAGACAAGACTTTCCATTTCTGGACTCCAGAGTGTGTGTGTGTGTGTGTGTGTGTGTGTGTGTGTGTGTGTGTGTGTGTGTGTGTGTGTGGTGTGTACCCACTCAGTGTTTTACCCACTGAGAGCGGTTGTAGGAATGGAGTACTCGAAGGGCTTGATGCCCTTGGGGCTGCCCTGCCACTGTATAGGAGGGGTTGACTTGCGGGTCAGCAAACAGGAGAGCGGCACAGCACAGACAGACTGTGCACAGTGTGTTCTGAGACCCAGCACACTGTCCCCTAGCCAAGAGTCCCTCCGTGTGTGAGAAGGGCAATGGCCAGGACGCCAGAGAAGCAGAAGTGAGAATCCCAGTGTCGAAGGGCCACAGGCTGGGCGGAAACCAGCGCCAGCCTGGTGCCAGCAATGTGTTTCCGCCCACACAGGCCGAGGGGCGCCTGCCAGGCCCTCGGAGGCTGTGAATCAGTTCTCACTTCCCCCCTCCCCCCTCTCTATTTCAAGCCTGGGAAAAATGCTGACACCACACAGGCAACTAGCCTCCTTCCCTAAGACCCTGTCAAGGGGTTTGGGTTCTCCTTTCTCCTTCAAGCAAATTTTCCTTAAAAGAGATTGGCTGCCAAGATAACTCAGCAGGCCCGGAGAAGCGAGGGCCGAATGGGTATCTCAGCCGTCTTGTCCGTAAGCACGGCATCTGAGCCCCCAGTGAGTCTTTACCGGAGCAGGTGATGATGCAAAGGTTTCCTGGCCTCTGATCAGCCTAGCATGGTGGGGAAATGCGCTCACTGTCTGCACTTGTGGGTGAAAAGACAAACGGAGGATGGATGGATGGATGGATGGATGGATGGATGGATGGATGGACTCAGGCCACCCCACAGTGGTAGGGGCAGCAGGAGAAACTTGGGAGCTCTCTTTCTACTGGGCTAAGAACTCCACTTACCTTTTTCTTCTTCCCCAAGTGAGGGAATTCAGGACTTGGTCATCCGTTTCTCCATTGGCTTATTGGAAACTTGTCTTGCTTACATGGGCTTGGCTCTGCAATCACAGCCTGCTTTGTACAGGAGATGGATGGGGTCCTCTCCTAGGAAATGATGCAGAAGGCTGGGCCTCCATGGCTTTGTGGAGAAGCCTACATGTGAGGCTAAGGAGGCGCCCGGCAAGTCTCAGAGATGAGGCCCCCGGGCATGACAGATATCAATTGAGTTGGGAGCTGATTGAAGGGTACAGACTCATTCCAGTACCAGAACAATCCCTTCCAAAGCATGGTCCAGTGTTGGGGGACATCTGGGGTGCACCCCAGGCCTCGCTGTGTCTGCCACCTCACTTGTCTCTGCAGGTCAGGGGGCCCCTGTCATCGAGCCTAGTGGTCCAGAGCTGGTTGTAGAGCCGGGTGCAATGGTGACCCTACGATGTGTGAGCAATGGCAGTGTGGAATGGGATGGCCCCATCTCTCCCTACTGGACTTTGGACCCTGAATCTCCAGGAAGCATCCTGACCACCAGAAACGCGACCTTCAAAAACACAGGGACCTACCGTTGTACTGAGCTTGAAGACCCCAGGGGGGGCAGTACCACCATCCACTTGTATGTCAAAGGTGAGGACTCTAAACTCCCCATATAGGGCAGGAGGGCTAGCTCCTGACATCAACATGCACAGCATGGCAGGTCTCAGTTTATGAGTGTGAGCATTGGTCATGATCAAGTACCTATTAGCAATGCTAATGTTTGGGAGGTAGATGCTCTAATTACCCCCATTCTCCAGGGCCTCAGCAAGCTCGAATCTTTTGCCTGAGGTCACGGAGCAACAGGTGCCTTAGGAGCACCTGGTTCTAGAAGCCAACCTGGAATGTTCTCTGAACGGTCCAGTACAGAACATTGGGCAGATGCTCAGGCTTTTGATCCTCCCGTCACTAATGTTTAGTTGTCACCTTGAACCCTCTTCTTTCCAGATCCTGTCCGGCCCTGGAATTTGCTGGCACAGGAGGTGACCGTGGTGGAGGGCCAGGAAGCCGTGCTGCCATGTCTGATCACTGACCCCACACTGAAGGACAGAGTCTCACTGGTGCGTGAGTGGGGCAGGTCGGTCTCACGCAAAACGGTCTACTCATTCTCACCGTGGCAAGGGTTCATTATCCACAAGGCTAAAGTGCTTGACAGCCATACCTACATGTGCAAGACTGTGGTGAATGGTAGGGAATCCACCTCCATCGGCATCCGGCTTAAGGTGAATCGAGGTATGTAGGGAAGGAAATCCCAGCCAGGCATGGGTGCAGGGGAGACAGAGACAATTCTTCTCTCTTCTTTCAACGACTCATTTCTCTCCAGGGCAAGTGGGGTGAGGTGTGCAAGGGGGGGACTCTGACCATGAGACCAACTGTGGTGAGCTAACCAGGGCAATTGACCAAAGAACATTTGGGATAGGAGTCCTCACTGTAGGTAGACCTCCATATGTCCTGGTCCAGGCTGTCTCCACCCCTCAGGATACTAGACTCAATTTCTAGGCATACTCAGTGACTTCTGTATGACAGGCCGTATCCTGTTTACCAAGGATATCATCTACTTAGACTAGACATAATACTAGAAGGGCAGATTAGAAGGTAGATGCAGACTGTGTAGGAGAAGCAACTGGGGAAGGCCAGGGTGAAGGGTAGTGGGGAGGCTAATTCTTCTACACATGAACTCTCCGAAGAACTTTGGGGCTAACGATCACCAGTTGGAACTGGGCATGGTGGAGGACATCTGTAATCCCAGCAGCCCGAGCTATATAATGATAGCCAGTATCAAAAGACACCAGGGGCTGGCTCAGTGTGTTAAGTCACTTGCCACCAAGGCTAGTAACCAAGTTGGATCCCTGGAGCCCTCATAGTAGAGGAGAGAACATCTACTCTAGCGAGTTGTCCTCTGATGTGTGCATGTGGGTACCATGGCCACATACACACACATGTGCATGAGCACACACACACACACACACACACACACACACACACACACACACCCAAACGGGATTTAAGATTGTTTAAAGAACCAGTGAGATGGTGCTTGCTGCCAAGCCTGAAGACCTGAATTTGATCCCTGAGACCTACATGGTGACTCTCCGAGGTAGTCTTCTAATCTCTGTATAAGAATTATGTTATGCCTTTGCAAACGACTCACACAGGCACATGCACACACGGGCTGGGGATGTAACTCAGTAGAACAGTTACCCACCATACCTC
>NW_022196895.1:56906939-56939979 GCF_008632895.1 Mastomys coucha
CCATCACCACCACCACCACCACCACCACCACCACCAAATTGACAAGATAAGAGCAGCCATCATTCAAAGTCATAGAAAGCAAAGTACTATAGGAGAGAGGGCAGATGCTAGCCCTGTGATGGACCAGGTTAGTATAGCTGCAGTGCAGGACACAAAGCCTGGCAGGTACAGCAAGCATCCCACGGACTCCCTCTTTTTCTGAGACAGGGTCTCACTATTTAGCTCTGGCTGGCCTAGAACTCCTATTTGTGCCTACTAAGTGCTCAATTCAAAGGTGTATGCTACCATGACCAGCCAGGGACTGGCTTTATTCTGAGGGCGAATGTTTACACAGGTGGGGGGGGCCCAAGAGAGGGACTTGACTTTGGCAGTCAGGTGGGGGGATGACATGGGAAGCAAGGGGCTGAAAACAGTGCTGGGAAGCAGGACTCATGGGAAATGTGCAAGCGGACTCTCCTAGGGACTTGCTCGTTGGGGACAGGGAAGTATCAGGGCTGCCTCCCAGGATTTGGGATGGGAGAATGATGGGACCCTGACTGAGTATCCTGCCTCATGGTGTTGGGCCTGGTGCCGGTGAGCCCAGCCATCATTCACGGGTCCATGGGTTGTGTTTCTGATCTCAGTCCACCTAGGGCCCCCACACATAGTATTGGAGCCTACCGAGCTGGTGCGGATTCAAGGGGAGGCTGCCCAGATCGTGTGTTCGGCCACTAATGCGGACGTTGAATTCAATGTTATCCTCAAACGTGGAGACACCAAGGTCAGTCCCTGGGGGAAGGAGATGACAACATGGAGTCTGTCCATCCCCCTCAGCAGAGAGGCATCTTCACCTCAAACTGGCTTTCTGGGCCGGTGCCAGGGCTGTGGCCTAGTGAAGGGCCTGAGACCTCGTGCCAGCAGCAGCTGACTCGAGCTGCTGGGAGATTGGGCTGGCAAATCTAGCTGATTCTGGGGGTTCGCCCTGCACCTTTGCTGCAGCTTATAAAGTACTCCCTTCTGGGGCTGGTGAGATGGCTCAGCGGGGAAGAGCACCAACTGCTCTTTGGAAGGTCATGAGTTCAAATCCCAGCAACCACATGGTGGCTCACAACCACCCATAATGAGATCTGACGCCCTCGTCTGGTGCGTCTGAAGACAGCTACAGTGTACTTACATATAATAAATAAATAAATCTTTAAAAAAAAAAAAAGTACTCCCTTCTGACAGAATGAGGAGTTCCTAGGCTCCCTCAGAAGCATGGAGCCACGGTGGCTATTTCAGAAAGGCTTTGAGTGAGAAGAAAAATGAGGATCCTTTGGAAGGAATGGAGAGGTTGCCTCTTAGCTTCTTCACCCCCATGTGAATCGTGTGTCAGGTCCAGTCCAGAGCCCTTGCTTTGTGAACCTACTCACCCTCACTTTAACTGAGGGGCAGGGGACCGAAATTCTTCCCATTTTATAGATGAAACAATTGAGACTCAGAGCCGGACACAGGCCGACCATCATTTTAAAGGTGGAGGATCTGAAATTCAGATCCTAAACAATTTTGGACTGCTCAAATCATCTCAATTCTTTCTGTCTACAGCTGGAAATCCCCCTAAGCAGTGACTTTCAAGATAACTGTTATAAAAAAGTCCGGACCCTCAGTCTCAATGCTGTGGACTTCCAAGATGCTGGCATATATTCCTGTGTGGCCAGCAATGGTGCTGGCACACAAATGGTCTCCATGAACTTCCAGGTGGTGGGTGAGCATCAGGCAATGGGGAGGCCTGTGGCTGTTGGAAGATGAAGGTGACGAGGGGAAAAGGGTGGCTTAATCCTGTAGCCCCAACTAAGGAGACTACCTAGACCCTCAACTTCATCCAGCAGGGCGTGGGTCATAGTTTAGTGTATTCTGTTCTGGGCTGGGATCAGAGCCCAGCAGCTCCCTACTGCAGCTCATTTCTGAGAGCATTAGGGTATCATATGGACACACCAACAGACAGTGCCTCTCTGTCGTGATTGTACCCTTAAACACCAGCGGTCCCTCTAACTGGGGCCTCTAAGCTGGGGCAAAGGGGGTGATAGTGGAGTTGCTGTGCCTCAGTGAGAAAGGAAGGGAACAGATCATCTAGAAGAGGACACCATGTGCCATCCCCAAGGGAAAAGAGCCCAAGCATTTTTGAGACACCGAAGCAGCTAAGGACATCTGACGTACAGAGTGTGCATAACGGTGATGAGGGAATGAAGCTGAGGCAGGAGCCTGCTGGCGATGGAGCCTTAACAGAGTGGGTGGAGAATTTGCACCCCACCCTATTGAGTGGTCAGGGCTGAGGTCTCCACAGGGCTCAGCTTGCACAGAAGGGACTGGCAGTCAGGAGCACACACTTCCATGCGATATCATCAAATCTGGCTCCGCCAAACATTATATCGAACAACCTCTTTGTGCCTTAGTTTCTTTTCCTGAAAAAAAAAAATATGAGGGTGTTAATAGTCAGTGAGAGCATTTAAAAAACCTAGAAGAAGCCCTGGTGAGATCGACACTGCTAGAGTGTGCAAGCAAATACCGCATTAGAAGACTTACTCAGGTGCTGGAGATAGGGGAGAGTGGATGCTGGAAGCAGCCACAAATAGCGGATGTAGACCAAGCTGGAGAAAGTGGTGAGAGTGCCAACCATGGCGATGAAGAATGATGGGCTTAAGGTGCCCTCCCATTGCCTGGCTACTGAATTGGGAGCAGTGGCATTCTACAGGCTGAGAAGCCCACAACACAGCAGTTCTACAGTGTGAGAATATGCACTAATATTCTCGGAATATGCACTAGCAGTGTGGCCTGCTAAGGGACCATGTGTTGAGTGAGAGTCAGAAGGGAGGAGATGGAGGAAGCATGGATCAGTGGGCTCTGAGCACATGCACAGGGAGCTCCTCCGAATGCTGCAAGGTAAAGGGAAGAAAGGCAGAACTCACGCAAGGTTGTCCTCCGGTCACACCACCAGGCGACTTGCTTGCTAGTGCAGGCATTCAGGGGTCAATTCCATAAGTGTGTGTGCTCATTCGACTTTTGCCCAGATGTGTGTCCAAGCTTGAAGTTTGTGTAGGGCAAGCTCAGACACTTGAGCAAGAGAGCTCTAGTTCATGGAGCATCTCCTGTGCCATTAAGATAGCTCTCCATGTTGGATTAAGGAAGGAGATGGCCCGTGGGGCTGTGTTGGCAATGGATGAGAGGTGCCACATGAGGTCACAGAGGTAAACTGGGCAGGTAGTTGATCCGATGGCCCTGAGATTCCATGTAAGGACTTAGAGCTTCTCCTGGAGGAGGTGAGAAGCAGTTGGAAGGTTTAGTCAGACTTGGATCAACAGGACTCTCTGGTGCTCTGGGAGAGGAGGAGAGGGTAAATTAGGCTTCCCCAGTGGTCCAAGGTGATGAGTCCAGACTAGAGAGGTAATCGAGGTTGTGGGAGGAGTTTGGACAGTTGAGCAGATGGATGGATGGTGGTGGGAAAACAGGTAGCAGAGCTGTGCCCTGGCTGGGGTGGAGGCTGTGAACCTGCTGCGTAGATGTGCTCAGGTCCTGCATCGAGGTCTGGGTGGTCCAGGGAACACGTGAAGGAGGACGTCTCTCCACTAACACCAGATCTCCTGCATTGATTTCCAGAGAGTGCCTATTTAAACTTGACCTCTGAGCAGAGCCTCTTGCAGGAGGTGTCTGTGGGCGAGAGCCTCACCTTCACGGTCCATGCAGATGCCTACCCTGGCCTACAGCGTTACAACTGGACCTACCTAGGGCCGTTCTTTGGAGACCATCACAAGCTTGAGTTTAACACCCAACGGACCACATACAGGTACCGCCTGTCAGGCCCCACACAAATGTGTGTGTGTGTGTGAGAGAGAGAGAGAGAGAAAGAGAGAGAGAGAGAGAGCACTTTGCATCACTGGGGAGTCTGTGGTCTGTGTGTGGCGCACGCGTGTGCGCTTTGTGTCACTGGGGAGTCCGGTGCTTTCCTTGGCTACTCTACCATTTCTGGAAGGCTCATGTTGTCAGAGTCCTTGGGAACCTCTCAGCTTCATCTGTCCCTTTTATGGCCAATGTACAAAATGACCATGACTTCCACCCCAAATGTATTTGAGATAGCAATCATAGGAGGCACCTGCCAAGTTCCCATGGGGAAGGGGCAGAAGGACACAATCGTACATTTGCTAAAGGAGTAATTGTCCTTAGAACTCCCTTCCAACAGTTCTCTCCTTAGGCTCATGGATATTTTGGGGGCGAGGTAAATGTTTCCTCCACACCTCCTCTGCTGGTACCGGTCTACTCTTAGAACTTGGGTTGGTCACGTGACCACCACTGTAGAGCTATGCTGCCTATCTCTGAATGGACCGTGTCCTTGAGGGTTTTACTGTCCTGACCCAGGGCCTGAAGGTTGTGCGGCAAGCCAATCCCCAGTCCGAGACTGCTTCTGATAAGGGAATTTTAGTCTGGCAGTGGCTACTGTAGCCCCTGTCCAAGCAAAAACTGCTACTTTGCTGTCATTAGTGTGGGAGAGAGGGCTCCGTGGTTAAAGAGCTCTTGCTGACCTTGCAAAAGACCAGGGTTCAGTTCAAGATCCAATGGATCCTATACCCTCTTTTAACCTCCATGGGCACCAGGCACACACCTGGTACACACACATACAAGCAGGCAAAGCATTTATAGGCATAAAATAAAACAAGAATAAATCTTAAGCCTGGCAGTGGTGGCACACACCTTTAATCCCAGTACTTGGGAGGCAGAGGCAGGCAGAACTCTGTGAATTTGAGGCCAACCTGCTCAACAGAGTGAGTTCCAGGACAGCCAAGGCTACATGGAGAAACATTGTTTTAAAAAAACAAGAAACAAAACTAAACAAAATCTTAAAATGTAACACCTTTAATCCTAGCACTCAGGAGGCAGAGGCAGATGGATCTCTGAGTTCAAGGCCAGCCTGAACTACAAAATGAGTTCCAGGACAGCCAGGGCTACACAGAGGAACTCTTGTCTTGAGGGAAAAAAACACTTTAAATATTTATTTTAATTTATGTGTATACTTTTCTTGCATGCATATATGTATATATGTGCGACTTGTGTGCCTGGTGCCCGCAGAGTCTGAAGAGGGTGCCAAATCCTCTGGAACTGGAGGTTATGGGTCATCATGCCAATGCTGGGAACCAAACCTGGGTCCTCTACAAGAGGGTGTGCTCTAATCCACTGAATCATCTCCATAGTCCTGTAAAATGTGTTACCTAAATAATGCATTCACTAGCTGGACATGAGGGCACATGGCTATTATGGGCAACAGAAGCAGAGGGAACAGGGGTTCGAGGCTATGTAGCAAGTTTGAGGCTAACCTGGGCTATATCAGACCTTGTCTCAAACAACAACTACACTCATAATGGACCCATTATCAGTTAGAAACTAAGAAAACAGCTCTTGCTTTCAGACTTTTCTGTAATAAAGGACACCATTAAGTTAAGTCCCTATAATGAGTCAGGTTCTTGTCCAGCATTCTAAATGCACATCCCTTCAACCCTCGGGCAAAGGCTGTGAATACAAAACAAAACAAAATAAAACAAAAACATGAAAAACATCAGCCTTGCTCTCAGAGCCAATGAAGACCACAGCAGTTGAGTGCCGACCTGACGTCCCACACAGCCAACAAGGATTGGTTTCTGTAGCTACGTGGGTCAGAACCAGCGCCATCTCTCACCATCCCCTGGGACAGGGCTAGCACATTGGGATTCTCAGTAGGGGTCCTGGTGTCTGTGAATACTTAGTTCAGAGGTAAGAAGGAAGGGGACCCTGCCATGTACCTCCCAGGACCTTGCAAACATCATCTCTAATAAACCTTTGGGGGCAGGGGCAAAGAATATTCTTAGATGAGAGGACACTGAAGGGCTGGGGTAGGTGGTTTCTCCTGTCTCTGTGGTCCACTTCTGAGGACCTGGCTCTCCAACAAGGCCTCTGTGTCCTGAAACTTGAACAAAGGATGTGCCGCTTTCCTGCATGGGATGTCTGATGATAACAGTAGCATCTCTTGACTGTCTTGCAGGTACTCGTTCAAGCTCTTCCTGAACCGTGTAAAGGCCTCAGAGGCTGGCTGGTACTCCTTAATGGTGCAGAACAAGGCAGGCTGGAATAATCTGACCTTTGAGCTCACCCTGCGATGTGAGTGATAGGGACAGGCTGGGAAGGGTTGGGTGTACTGGGAGGGGTGAGGGTAGCAGGTTCCAGGCAGGTGGTCAAAAGACTGAGATCCTGCCCCTAAAGCTGCTCCTGCCCTCCTCCATCTTTCCCTTCCTCCTCAGATCCCCCAGAAGTCACTGTTACATGGATGCCTGTGAATGGCTCTGATGTCCTGTTCTGTGATGTCTCTGGGTACCCTCAGCCCAACGTGACATGGATGGAGTGCAGGGGCCACGTTGATAGGTCAGTGGGCTTACTTTTCCTCCTTAGGGTGAGCCTAAGTCTGGGAGGGGCACCCATGACTGGGAAGGGCATGCTGATGCAGGACACTCTGAAGCCCTGAATCAAAGTCTGTTGTTCCAGGTGTGATGAGGCCCAGGCCTTGCAGGTTTGGAATGATGCCCACCCTGAAGTCCTGAGTCAAGAGCCTTTCCACAGAGTGATCATTCAGAGCCAGCTGCCCATTGGGACCTTAAAACACAACATGACTTACGTTTGCAGAGCCCACAACAATGTGGGTAACAGCTCCCAGTTCTTCAAGGCCTTCTCCCTAGGTAATCTACTGTTCCTCCTCCACAACCAGAATGGACGTCAGGCATGTAGAGACTGCTTGCTCCCTCACCCAGGGGTTCCTACTTGGGGAAGGTCCTAGGCATGCTAAGTTTCACCTCTGGGTCACCCTGGCTAATCCTGAGCCACAGGGTTCCAGGCACCCCTACATGGAGAGGTCCAGAGTTCCTTATTGAGGGACTGGAGAGGGAAGGGTAAGGTCAGGGAGTGGGAAAGGAAAGAATGAGGCAAAGAGATGCAATTAGAGACCAAGGAAGGACTCAGAAACGGAGAGACGCGGAGCCTGATCCTTTGCCTCCTGCTCCTTGCATGAGGGAGAAAGGAGTTGGGTGAAGAAATACAGCTCATCCCAAGTCCAGGTCTAGAGAGGACGCTTCTCCATCTCTCTCCAGCTCCCTCCTTGTTCCCTGCCCCTTCCCAACCCTGAGACACAGTCCTGCCCACTCAAGACCACCATGCCAGGGCTTGCCCAGTGCTGATATGGAGCTTGCACCTATTTTTGCCTCACTCAGAAATCCACAACCTACTCAGGCCCTTAAATAGCTCCTATTGTGTCAGGGCCTGGGTGAGGCTCTCAATCCAGATTGAACAGGGCAGACCCTTGGCTTCTGCTTGGCTAAGGGATCATGTCCTTTATGTTCTCCAGTCAGTAACCTGGAGCAGTTGCTGCCAGACCGGTTGCCCCTCTTGTCTGGGAATGCTCTGTCTCTATGGCCCCTCACTCCTCTAACAGCCAAGTCCTGACTTCCTTCATTTTGGAAGGATGACATACCTGACATATTCAGAGATGTCCTAGTTTGCTGTCACTCATCTACTAAGGGACCCGAGCACCTAGCTGGGCACAGAAACGAACTGTGTCCTTCCTACACCATCAAGATAACTAGGATTAGAGGTCAGTAAGGTGAGACCTGGGCTAAGCTGCCCCTCAGACTCAGAAGGCTGCTGAGCTTTTAAGGACACAAAGGGAAACCACAGGAAAGCTGAGGATCTAAGTGCAACTCCCAGAAGGCCCTTCTACCCACAAGGGGGAGTGATAATGCCCCATCACTGGGGTTTGCATGCAACCAGTAGCTGAGCACTGGCAGAGTGGTGAGACTACATACACATCTCCCCACCTGTTCACTCCTTTGTCCCCCCTCTTCCAGGACGAAGCAAACAGCTCCCTGATGAGTCCCTGTTTACTCCGGTGGTGGTAGCCTGTATGGCTGTCATGTCTCTGCTGTTGCTACTGCTGCTGCTGCTCTTGTACAAGTACAAGCAGGTGAGTTGGGCAGCAGAGCTGGACCAAGAAGCCAAGGGAACCAGATATGGATGGCCCCTGCCCATGTTTGCTCATTCTGACAGGTTGTCATGCAACTAGAGCTCTTCAGTAGGACTTTTCTGTGTGTCAACATGGACTGGCACCAAGGGGCTCCTAACGCTGTAACCCTAAGCTTTCCTGTTGGGGGCAGGAGAAGGTGTAAAAATGAGGGTGTGCCTAAAAGGCGCCTGTCTCTGCCTATGGGACCATAGGACAGTGGGTATGTTAAAACTCCTTTCTCCATCTATAAAATGGGGTTCAAAGTGGCAGGTTGTCACCAAGATTCTCCAACTTGTATGTATAGAGGAGGGGTAGAATGTCAAAGACAGCAGTCCGTGTGCTTCCTTCCAAGGAGGAAGTTGTCTGCAGATCCAGTCAGCTCGTGCACATTGGGATGGGAGTGTGACTGAAGTTGGTATCTCCTTGACCACACACACCAACGTGGCTTCTGGGTGCTGCTTGCCACACAGACGTAGCTTAGTCACTGCCATAGCTACCTGTCCTTGGAGAAACACAAAGTCCTTCCTCATACGGAACTAAAAGCTGTCTCTGGTGCCCCATAAGCACCAGGTTCCCAGAGCTCTTTCTGCCTTGACTGACTGGCCTCAGCTAATGGTGGTCTAGGGTACCTCATCTGTCTCTACAGGACCATTTTCTAAATAGATCACTCCAGGTTACCTTCTCATTTCCCATCCAGGAAACATAACTGCTTCTTACGCAGCCCAAAGTCAGGGGACCCACAGCCTCAGGCTGCCCTTTTCTCCCATCACCCTTTGATGTCCACTGACTGACTTGCTTCTGAAAGAAAAATCTGAAAGAGGCAGGGTAGTTGGCAGCTCTTTTCTGACCAGCCTCTTTGTAGGTAGGGCACTTGGCCCCACCTGTCTTTGTCCCCAGGTCGGGGTGAGACATGGCCTGTCTATGGAAGGGTTGTTCCTGCTGAGGGCTGACTCATCTCCTTCTGTCCCCCAGAGAAACCGCAACAGTGGGGAAGGCACAGCGGAAGAGGAAAGGGCCAGAGTCAGCTGGCCCACAGGGATAGGGACAAGGAAGAGAGGATGATGGGCAGAGAGACGGGAAGGGTAGACTCAGAAAGAAAGCACGGATCAGATTCTGGGCCCAGGCCTAAATTGAAGAAGGAGGATCTGGAGAGCTTCCAGCGAGACATGCCCAGGTCTCCACCACCCCCACCCCCAGGCTTAATACCTACTCCACAGACCAAAGGCCTGATGGGGAGGGTGGGCAAGATCTGATGTTTCCAAGCCCTCTTCAGTCTCTTCAGTCTCTCAGCGGAGAACCTCAGCTTTGGGCTAGCATGAGCAACCAGTGAATTGATATGCCGTAAGGATTTAACCAGGCCCAGCTCCCAAGAAAGGAGAGTCCCTGTAGCTGGCATTCCAATCATCCCTCTCTCTAGGAAGGGACCTCACAGGCCACCCCACCTTCACAAGGACAAGGGGGTCCCCCAAAGTCACCAGGGGATGGAAGGAATTCTTGAGGTTGACAGCGGCTCAGTACTCAAACCGTGGATTCAGCTGTGCGAGCTTCCAGCTGAACCTCCCTTCCCCCTCACACCATCCCTTCCAACATTGTCCTAGCAGAGGTGGGAGGGCTGACTCAGCCCAGCTGCAGAGGGACAAGGGAAGCAGAAGTGGCTAGGAGAAAAACAGTCGTAGCCACAGAGACTCCTGGAAATGGAAGATGGAAGTGACAGGAGGGGTCACCCAGCAGCCGGAGGGAGTTCCTCCCCAGAGCTCACTTCAGCCACCTTGCCCAAGCCATGACAGGCACATGCTCTGTTGTTGCTGTTACTAGAAGTGGTGTTTGTGTTTGTTTGTTTGGTTGGTTGTTTTTGTTTGTTTGTTTGTTTGTTTGTTTTTGTTTGGGGTACTGGGTCTCCCTATAGCTTTGAGGATGGCCTCAAACTCCCACTGTTGCTAAGGCTGGCCATAGACACTTGATCCTCCTGCTTCCGTCTCCCAAGGATCGCAGTGTGTGCCCTCATGCCCGCTGGGTGTTCGTCCTTATGTCTAACTGCAGTCTTCTCATTCAAAGATCCAGCTGGAAGGTCTTCCTTGTAGCTACATAAACTCTCCTCTCGGCAACACTAACTCATGCATCCTTTAGCTCCTCTTGCTAAGCACCCTTGAAGGAAGGACTTGGGTACTAGACACAGCCCAGTCCCTGTCCCTAAGGCCTGACCGAACACAAGCCGGTCTGTGAACCGAAAGTCTTGGTGTCCTCCACCACCCCAGCCTAACTTCCACTGTCCCGTAAATGTGGCCTTCCCTCGGTTCTTCTCAGGGCAGCAGCTCTTGGCACGATGCCCTTATGCAGCTGCCCCAGGGGCAGGAAAAGGTGAAGTACTCACTCTCTTCTGCCCCGACACCAATCTTAGCTGGGACTGAAGGGCTACTGAGAACCTGAGAGGGAACCGGAGCCAACAGGAGTGTGTAATGCGCAGGGCACCCCCTTCGTCAGAGGGCACTTCCTCAGCACCGCTTCCTTTTCGCTAGAGTTAGGAGATAGCCCCTGTCTTAGAGGCCTCCTGACCTGCCTGCCTGGAAGCTCCCCTCTCAAGTCCTAAGCCGCATGGTCACCTGCCTGTCTCCTCGAGCCCGCCTCAAGGCTACCCAGCATTTGTGCTCTCTAGGCCTGGAATACTCTCTTTCAGGCTCCTCAGGGATTCTCGTTACGACGTATCTTACACCGCTCTCTGTCCTGTTACCCTGCTTCATTGACTTCATGATATTATTTGTTTTTTCCAAATGTTTTAAAACATTAGTTTCTGGGACTGGAGAGATGGTTCAGAGGTTAAGAGCGCTGACTGCTCTTCTAAAGGACCCAGGCTCAATTCCCAGCACTTACATGTTGACTCAAAACGATCTGTAAACCCAGTTCTAGGGGATTCCACCTCCTCTTCTGACCTCATTGGATACTAGGCATGCATGTGGTACACAGTCATACATGCAGGCAAAACACCCACATACATAAAATAATAAAAAATTAAAATAACATTTGTTAGTATCTATTGATTATATATAATAATGGGCTTCATGTGACATCTTCAAGCATGCACCTAATGTATATTGATGATATTGGTCACATTCATCTCCCATTACCCTATCTTGTCCCTCACCCAACCTGCTGTTCCCCTTTCTGTCCCCAAACTCCTCTTTCACTTTAATTTGTATATGTATGTGTGAATATGTGCTTGTACAAGGGGGTATTGTGTGAGTATGTATGTATGTATGTATGTATGTAAGTATATGTTTTTGTGTGTGTGCTTATATGTATACATATGTCCTAACATCTTTCATTAGGGTTGCTTGCAGAAGTGTAGGTGAGTTATTTATAGAAATTGGGCTATACAACTGAAGAAAAACGTCCCTCCCACCCCCAGTAATCATTGGCTGCCTACAGGTATTCAGAGAGGGTACACTTGTGAGCCACTCCGTCCTCCATGACAGGATGTTAAGACTGATCCTGTCCAGGTCTTAGGCAGGTACCCACAGCTGCTGTGAGTTCAAGGCAGCAGGCACGTCACGCCCAGCTAACAGTATTCCCTAACCTTCCAACCCACCCTAGCTCTTACATTCTTTTCTATGGGGGTCCTCTGAGCCCCGGAGTGACGCCGATGTCTCCTTTATGGCCCAGCGTTCACCAGTCGCTCACTCTCAGCACTTTGTCAGTCATGAGTCTCTGCAGTTACTGCTGACTATTGCAAACAGTAGCTTCTCTAACGAAAGCCAAGAACAGCACTGTCTATGGAGATAAACAGAATTATTTAGAAGGTTAGTTGCCCAGCACCACCATATCCATTTAGCAAAATAACAGCTCGATATTCCCTACTAGGGCTGAGAACCTCCCTAGCCAGGAGCTTTGGACCAAAATTACAGTACCAGCTGTGCCTTCAACCTGTAGCCTCAGTGTTAATCAGAAAGCACCCAGATACCCCCATAACAGACTAGACACTATTTGCACATTTTTCAAGGCACTATTCGACTGTTTTCTATCTATATGTTTAAGCTGAATGTCTTTCTTAGCCACTCAGTGTCAGCCCTGTGGGGCCAAGAGGTTGCCTTGTTTAATGATGAATTGATCATACACGATAGAAATACTTGTGCAGTAAAATGTCTAGGAGGCTGTATAATTCAGCCTGGAGAAGAAAGCAAATTCTGACCTCAGCATAGTTGAGGGGATGAGATGAGGCTCGGTGAAAGGAGTCGGTTCCAAAAGATGCCGTGTGACTCTGCTGATACAAAATACCCAGTAAAATGACTAGAGACAAAGTAGAGTCATGTCTTCAGTGGGTAAAAGACGGGAGTAGGGGGGCTGCTCTCTACTGGGCGCAGAGCTTGCTCTACAAGGCCAAAAGAGTTCTGAAAGTCGGTTTCCTATCATTGCTAAGAAACTAAATACTACCGAGGTATATGCTTAAAATGTCTGGGATGGTACATTTTCTGTTTTGTATATTTCACTAGAATTGAAAACGAAAGTAGGGCTGGAGAATAGCTTAGTTGTATAGTATGAACTTATGCATATATAAGACCTTGGCCCAATCCCTAGCATCCAAAACAGAACTGTGAACATAAACTATTTGAGTGAGCAAACGGACAGGTTCATGAATGAATGGATAGTTCTCAACTTCTACCCTCCACCATGGCCCAGGAATTATCAAATTCATAGTCATCGAGGGCTTTAGGAATCATCTTGTCTGAGTTTTCGAATGACCAGCTCAGTTTTGAGTGAAACTGAGGCTTGAAGAGAAGGTCACATAGAAAGGCAGAACCAAGCTTTGGATGCTCTGCCCACAAGACGCCGTGGTCCCCCTCAGCACAGAGCAGGCTGAGAGCTTCTGGATTGTCCTCCCATGCTCTTGGGAGGTGAGGTGCAAGGTCAGGCTGCTAGACCCTCAGCCCCATGCCTCCCTTCCCTTCTGCAGAAGCCGAAGTACCAGGTGCGCTGGAAGATCATTGAGAGCTACGAGGGCAACAGCTATACCTTCATCGACCCTACCCAGTTGCCCTACAATGAGAAGTGGGAATTTCCCCGAAACAACCTGCAGTTTGGTGAGAGAGAGAGAGAGAGAGAGAGAGAGAGAGAGAGAGAGAGAGAGAGAGAGAGAGAGAGCCTCAGCTCTTTGTGATCTCCCGTCATAGGGCACATGAAGGTTGCAGGGATCCTTTGGGTCTCAGAACCTAAGGAGCCCATGTGTGTGTATGATAGGTAAGACTCTAGGAGCTGGTGCCTTTGGGAAGGTGGTGGAGGCTACAGCCTTTGGTCTGGGCAAAGAAGACGCAGTGCTGAAGGTGGCGGTGAAGATGCTAAAGTGTGAGTGGGGGAAGGTGCAGCGGGGGCGGGGGATGGGGAGTAGGTGCCTGCTGCAAATAGTCTGGCTTTGCTGTCACAAGAGGCGCTTCCCATACTTTTAATCAGTTGGGATCTGTTCTCCCTTCCTCCCTCCGTTCCTCCCTCCCATTTGTACGTCTGCATTTCTCATCCCTCTTTTGGACTCTGGGTCTCTGGGTGCCATCCGCTTGCTCTGACTTTAGCCCTATCTCCCAGCCACCGCTCACGCTGATGAGAAGGAGGCCCTGATGTCAGAACTGAAGATCATGAGTCACCTGGGGCAGCATGAGAATATAGTCAACCTCTTGGGAGCCTGTACTCACGGAGGTAAGAGCTGGGCAGGAAGGGGTTGGGGGTGGAGCTCATTGTCTTGGTTATCCAAGGGTTCCCAGACATCTGGGTTCCAAGCTCCCCTTCTCATTTGCTCTAAGTGCCTGTAGGATCCCTGCCTCCAAATCTCCGCTGTTCCTAGCCTGGACTCAGAGCAAGAGTTACTCATGGCTGAGGGAGATATCTATGTGTAGCCTTCTGAGCTCACTTACAGGGAACTTAACATGAAATTCCAAATCCACCTTTTAAGAAGCCCCTACCCCTGACTTACATGTACCAAGACTACAAGTCACTTCCCTTCCTCTTGGCTATAAAGTGGCTTTGTCCTAGACTGAACTGCCATAGACCTCCTCTGAAGAAAGTATTTTTGTGGTAAAATTTTCTTTTTTTGAGAGACAGCCTCATTTCAATCCAGGCTGGTTTGGAATGCCCTATGTAGCCCAGACTGGCTTTAAACTTGAGATCTTCTTGTCTTAGCCTCAAGCACAGTCACACTAGGCTAGGCTAAACTCATCTTTAGAAAGCTTTGTAAGTTGTCATTGGCTTTTGCAAGATTAGAACTCAGGCATACCGGTGCCCTGGCCGGATGCTGCTATTCACATACATGGGCAGTGGGGCCTTGGGGGGCACCTCTCACCCTCCCTTCTGGCTGCCTTAGGGCCTGTCCTGGTCATCACTGAATACTGCTGCTATGGAGACCTACTCAACTTCCTGAGAAGGAAGGCCGAGGCTATGCTGGGAGCCAGCCTGAGTCCTGGTCAGGACTCCGAGGGGGACTCTAGCTACAAGAACATCCACCTGGAGAAGAAATATGTGCGCAGGTAGCTCACTGGCATGGGGCAGGATAGAGGGGAGGCCAGAATGGGAAGCCCTGCCCCCAATCTGGGCTCTGAAGAATACCTACCCCAGGCTTTAAAGCAACTCTGCTTTCTTACCACACATTGCCATCATCCCACAAGTATCTGCACACCTTTCACATTCCAGGAATGTGAAGGACAAAGACGGGAGGCTCAGAGTTGAGAGAGGGGTTCATGGACACATCACCTTCATGTGTGGAAGGATTTTCCTAGGCCCAAACTTGGACCCCTGGCCAGAGGTTGGAGGACTTGGAGGAAATGCTTGCTCCTGGTTGTCCCACAGCATGTCTGTGGGAGCTGCAGGACACATATTCCATTCAGGAGTGGCTGATGTATCTCTACACTATCCCCCCCCCCCCCCCCCCCCCCCCCCCCCCACCTCCAGGGGAAGTGAGAACGGAATTTATTAGTTGTTGGATGGAGGTAGCAGGACATCCTGGCCTGTAGGAAGGTTCCTGGTCCACCCAGGTCTCCGTTTCCAGTTCAGATATCAGAGTGTTGAGACCCTCAGGGTCTTCTGCTGTTCTGGGATTCCTGGAAGCCACCAGAGGCTATGGACAGAGCCGCATGGGGAAGCAGAGAGGGGAAGAAACAAGTTTCATGTAGCCCATGAAGGGACAGAGAGGGAACCTGGGTTAAGCCTGCTGTTTTAAGTTGGAGTCTCAGTATTGGATCATGGTAGCTTGTGCCCTAGTGCTGGACTCCTGGGATCAGGTTGCACTCAGAACCAGGGGAGTGTACACTGTCCTTACAGTGTAAGCATTGGCAGCTCCTGAGACTGGGAGAGCTAAAGGGAGAGGAGGTGCCTTGGCTCCTTTCTACAAGTGCACAGACAGGCAAAGCCACAGGTCCGACCAATGGATGCTACTCCAGAAGTATGGTATTCCAGAACAAGGAGATGGTGGCTATTCCATGGACACTAATGGGAGATCCTAGTTTCTCCTTCTGGGAGCCTGAGGGGACGGGCAAAATGTAGGTGTTGAGCAGCTGCTGACAAATCAGACCTGGCTGGCTGATCAGCGTCAGTAGTGGCTGTTCGGGGCAGTGCTGTGCTTCTCCAGGTGGCCTGCCACCATCGCAAGTGTCTGCGTATTTCTGGGTGTTGCCTGTCCACTCATCCTGCAGGGACACAATTTTACTGAAAGAGCCTCTCTGGGGCTCTGATCCAACTTAAGCTTTGCTCTAGAGCTGGGCAAATTTAATGTGAGTTGGTTGCTCTGGACATAGGGAATGTTCAAAATTCTCCAAGCAATTAAAAAAAAAATGCATGTATGAGTGTGTGTGTCTGTGTGAGTACTACCTGTGTTCCTGCTGCTCACAATGGGTCAAAAGATGGTGTCTGATACCCTAGAACTGAGGTTAAAGGTGGGCGCCACCGTGTGGGTGCTGGGAGCCAACCCCAGATCCTCTTACCTGCTGAGCCGTCTCTCCAGCCCCCTTCTTGTGTGATTTTAAATTCTTTGTTTTTACATCTATTTATTTTTAATGCACGTGTATGAGCTGGGTCTTCCTCTTTCCACCAGATGGCTCCTTGGGATTGAGCTCAGGTTTTCAGGCTTGGCAGTAAGTGCCTTTACTCCCTGAGCCATTGTGTCATTCTTCTTGAGGAACTTCTAATGAGAGGCTAACTTGTGCAATGCTGTGTGGAGAGATTAGGGAAAGGGCCAGGAATGGACTCACATCCCAGCAGGGCAGCTAGAGATAACTTCTTCCTACCCTTGAGGATAAAGACCAGAAGGAAATCCAAGGGGCGTGTTGGTATTAGGAGCAATGAAGAACTTTGAGCAGGCAGAGCTGCCTAATGATAGAAATGGGTATCTCTGGCCCTGGGGATGGCTAAACAGGGCGCAATGATTGCTCAAGTCGAATGTAGCATAGGGCCTCCCTTATCAGAGAGGGATGTTCAGCTGACCTTTAGGTTCCTTCCCCTCTGCTGAGTGACTAAGGGAATCCACGGGGTGGCTGGAGGACAATGCCTGGGCTAGGCAGTAATGGGATCATTTTCTACTTCTCTTTCCTACCCAGGGACAGTGGCTTCTCCAGTCAGGGTGTAGACACCTACGTGGAGATGAGGCCGGTCTCAACTTCTTCAAATGACTCCTTCTTTAAGCAAGGTACGGCGGTACCAGGATGTGGGGAGAGAAGAAGGGTGGATGGGCCTAGGGACCAGGGACTGGGGCTGAGGGACAGGAAGTGTGACAGGGTTGTCCTGATGTCTTTTCCTACTCACAGATCTGGACAAAGAGGCCAGCCGGCCACTGGAGCTCTGGGACCTGCTCCACTTCTCTAGCCAAGTGGCTCAGGGCATGGCCTTCCTTGCTTCTAAAAACGTGAGTTTGGGGCTGGGGGTGGGGAGGCTGAATTCCTACTGGCTGTGGGAATGAGGAAGGGGAGGGGAGATGGCCCAGTGGCATCGGAGGAATGTAGGAATGTACAGAGAGAAGCAGCGCCCCAGGGCAGGCTCCTGGAGGACTAGCCTCAGCCTTGGTACACCTGTTTCCCTAGGTGGTCTCATTTAACCGAGCAAACAACAGTTGTTTCTCCTCATAAAACATAGTCTTGCTGGCTGAGCTGTAAGGATGTTGGGGCTCAGATCACCACCCTCAGAACAATCTTAAGGGGCAATGTGTGTGACTTCTGGTTCCTCTCTTTGCTGTGACAATTTAGATTCCGTGAGCCTAATGGGGGGGTCTAATAGGTTATTGTGTGTGCAAATGCTTGGGGAAGCACCTAGTCTCGTATACTGGGTGGTGGCAGCTGCTGGTGTTATGAGGTGGGCCACAAGACCGCTCACGGCACAGGGACTCGTTGTCTCTGACACAGTAGCAGCCGAGTTCAGTTTCTGTGGCTCAGAGAGCCAGAGGGACACTTGAGACAGGGCTGCGGGGCTTTCTAAATGTTAAAACTGTCTACGTCAAATTTTCTCAGACCTCAGGCCTGCACAGGTTTGGACAGACTACCAAACCTGTATCTACCCCCTCAACAGGGACCCAAGGCCTCATGCTCCTCCTCTGGGCCTCAGGCCTCAGGGAGGGATAAACTAACTAATCTCTCTGTGCTTTCTTCAGTGCATCCACCGAGATGTAGCGGCTCGAAATGTGCTGCTGACCAGCGGACATGTGGCCAAGATTGGGGACTTTGGGCTGGCTAGGGACATCATGAATGACTCCAACTATGTTGTCAAGGGCAATGTGAGTGCCAAGAGGGAGAGTGGCTGGTTGGGCAGGCTGTGGAGAACCCTCGAGTGACATGGTACTGTCTTGTCAGGCCCGCCTGCCTGTAAAGTGGATGGCCCCAGAGAGTATCTTTGACTGCGTCTACACAGTTCAGAGTGACGTGTGGTCCTACGGCATCCTCCTCTGGGAAATCTTCTCGCTCGGTGAGCTGCTAAGCCTGTTTCAGGCACAGCCTAGGGCCGATCTGTCTTTGGCTATCCCATTGGTGTCTTGAATCTCACCAATGAAATCTAATCAAAGATGTCTGGTGTCCAAGACAGAGCAAGGGCTGGCAGGAGCAAAGGGATGAGGGCTCCTGAACCAGCACTACGGCACCTGTGTGTAGTTGAGACCCTCTGGCCGATGCATACATCCTGGGTCCTTCCTTCCTTCCCTCTGCCTTGGAGTAGTCCTAGACTGACGTTATCCCTTAGACACCTGCCTATACGCTATTGAAGACTTTCTAACTCCCATCACTGGGGACTGGTCACGGGGCCCTTGTATTGAGTCCTTAACTGCACCAAGTGATCTCTTGGCATCATCTCTTCCCCAATTCACAACCCAGGCGTTGCTCTGTCTGCTTCCAAAGCCCGTCCTGGACTGTGTGGGGTTGGTAATGAAGAGTTGAAGGCCGTGGCCTCCCAAAACCCAAGCATACTTACTGCATTACGCTGCACCGAGGGAGCCCTGGGTCTGAGGGCTCCTACAGCTGGGATGGGCCCTTTATGCTCTGCCTGAGATGCATGTGGGTGGGGGAGCGGGAAGTGAGCGTGGTCTCTTATGTGATCTTGGACTTCGCAGGTCTGAACCCCTACCCAGGCATCCTAGTGAACAGCAAGTTCTACAAATTGGTGAAGGATGGATACCAAATGGCCCAGCCTGTATTTGCACCGAAGAACATGTACGCAAAGGCACTCAACCTTTGTGGGGGTTTGGGGGGATTCTAGGATTTGGGTAGTTGGAAGAGCATATGGCCCTGGTCTTTGTGTACAAGGTGCTAGAGCCTGGCTTCCATCTTCATTGCATTAAGGTCTTTGGGGGCCTCAAGAATGCTAATAGGTGCTGTATCACTGGGCCATATCTCTAGCCCTCAAACTTACTTTTGACTAGTTCTTGGGGGGGTCTTTCACATCTCCCTAGTGATGTATGTGCCCCGAGGAGGCTGACATGGGCAATGTTTGTTTTGTTTCCAGATACAGCATCATGCAGTCCTGCTGGGACCTGGAGCCTACCAAAAGACCCACTTTCCAGCAGATCTGTTTCCTCCTCCAGGAACAGGCCAGACTGGAGAGGAGAGAGCAGGTGAGAGGGATGGAGTGGACACCTGCCCGGCTAGAGCAGGCTGGGCTGGGCCTGAAAAACTTCAGCTGTGTCTGGCTTCTCCCCACCTCAGGACTATGCTAACCTGCCAAGCAGTGGAAGCAGCAGCAGTGACAGTGGTGGTGGCAGCGGCAGCAGCAGCAGTGAGCCTGAAGAGGAGAGCTCCAGTGAGCACCTGGCCTGCTGTGAGCCAGAGGACATAGCCCAACCCCTGCTACAACCTAACAACTACCAGTTCTGCTGAAGCGGGAGAGCAGAGTCCTGCTGCTCGCTCTCCACATCCCAGCTCGGCTTCCTCCATGGATGGGCGACATGGGGAGAACATATGAACTTTGCCCTCAGCTTGGCCCAGCTCTGACACTTCAGAACATGTGGGGCCTGGGGAGGTCAGAGGCCCTGTTCCCAGAGCCTGGGCCATCACTGCCAGTGGGGTTCTCACAGTGCTAGCCTCTATTTACTAGGCCAACTGGTGCACCCCTAGTTCACTTTCTTTATCCTAATCCCATTTAAAAAAACCCATCCCAAACTCTTGTGTTTCAATGGAAAGACTGATTTATGTCTCAAAAGACAGGGTTTCAAAGGCTGTGGGTACGCGGAAGGCTTGCCTCCCTGACAGATGTTTAGATTACAAGTTTCTTGGGGCAGGTGGCCCCTTCCTAAGCTCATAGGACTGGCTGCCACTTGTGACCTTCACTCTATCTATAGTCCTGCCTCATCCTGGATCTTGTACTAAGCCAAGTGGCAGCGAAAAGTCAAGAATGTTCTATCTAGTGCCCTGCCATTCTATGCTGGATGGCGTGGGACCTTGTGGTTGACCACACCAAGCAAATACTGCGTGCTCCCCTCCAAGCTGACGTGTCCTCACTAACAGTCAACATTAAACTAACAACATTAACACGCCAGCAGTGTCTGGTTCTTTGCAGCACACAGGTGCCTTCAAGTTCTCTAGGGGCCCTCCTTCCACCTATCCCTCCTGAGAAGTGACCAACAAGCACCTGCTTTCAGAGCCAAGGGACACAGTGAGCACCGAACAGGCTCTTGCTTCATCAAAACCAGATAATTTAATAAACTTTATTCTTGTCGGGGGAAGAACGAGAGGGAGAGCCACCTATGCCACCCTCTCAATAAATTAGATAGCACTAGGCCAATCCCGGGCCCTAAGCAAAGCGCGGCAGCCGAGCCCACGTTGCTGCCTGCTTCCCCTTCACAGAAGGGAGTTTTCCTACTGCTTGTCAGCTATGTCACAACCACGGGCCACATCCCCTCTGTGGTGAGGGTCTGAGGGCCCAGAGGATGTAGGGTACAGCAGCAGTGGCCAGAGAAAGGAGGAAGGATTCTCCTCCCCCAAACCCAGGGTAGAGGGGAGTCCTGGAGGAGCTGCTCCTTTTCCTCGGCTGCCCCACAGTGTGGGAACAGGGAGAGCTGGAAGAAAAGAGTGCACCCCTCCTCTAGGGGGAATGAAGGGCCCAAAGGGACCCCAAGAGTGAACAAGCCAGCAAGGCCCTAGTCAAAGGCAGGCCAGGAAGCCCACAGGAAAGGAGCCAGGCTCCTCCCCACAGGACAGCTTAGCTCAATGGCCACCCACCTGGTGCAGGACCCCAGGTGGTGGTGGGTCTGGGCAGCCAGGCCCCAGCCTTTCCATCAGCATCTGATCTTTAAAAGTATCATGCCCCCCAGCCCCTGTGTGCTCTCTCAGGCCAAGTAGAGGTTTCCCAGCACCTCTCCAGAGCCCAGAGGTTGAGGGCCCCACTGTGCTCATGAAATGGAAGCTCTTTGGTCAGTTCCAGCAGTCAGGGCCCCCCCTACAGAGGACTGCAGGTCTCCTCAATAGGACTGCCTTGGGCAAGGGCCAGATTATGGCTTGAGAGAGATGATGCAGGCCCTGTACATAAAAGCCTGGCTTATTCCACCACCGAGGCTACTTCCTCTTCCTCTCCATCTTCCTGGGTCTCTGTCTTGATCTGAGCAACCCCAAGGCGATAGAGGGTGTCCCGAATGACCACCTCGCCAGGCTGGCAGCTCTGCACGATGTCATGGATCTGCCTGTTGACAATCTCCCGGCTGGTGAGGAAGTCCATGAGGCGGTTGTAGAGGTAATAGTGGGTGGCGTTATCAAAGGCGATGGGCCGCTGGCGGACACTGCTGAGTTTGCTGTCCGTGGTAGAGGCATAGGGTGCCAGCTCAGGGCACAGTGATAAGGAACGGTGGCCAGCACTGGGGTCACTGGGATCTGGCTTTGTGTTTGCATGGACAATACGTCGTGTCACTGTCTTGGTGACTGGATGCTGGACAGAGTTTTCAGCCTCTGCCACATCCACAGAATAATGCTGGTCCAAGAGTTCAGGGCAGGACACACTCTACAAGAGAGAAGAGAAGCTGCTCTGTAAGAGGGACAACTGAGGGAGAACCTTGCCAGAGAGAAGCCAGGAGTCAGGCAGCCCTGTTTAAATCCTAAAGGCCGTGTACACTGTGTCTCCTGTGTGCCCATTTCTTCAGTAAGAACAGGCACAGGAAACTGGTCATCCCAGCACAGACGCTGGATTGCTTCAGGAGCTACATCATCATTGCACCTGGACAATTTGAGCACCAGAGGAATGGGAGGAAGTGGCTCTGAGGGACACTTCAGACACTTTTTTTTGGGTCTCTACCACATTTCTAAGAGCATGAGAGCCCAGGGAATGAGAATGTCTAGACCCAAGCCTTTACCTCCCATAATGTACCTGGGTAGAGGCACTCATTTCCTCTATGACTCCTCTCTCTAGTATCGGTTCTAATGCCTCTTCTAGTCAAGGCCAAAGGCAGGCCTTGAGTGCACATGCACCTCCTCGTACACTGCACCAAGACACAAATACAGGACTCTATGACTTAGCAGTTGTGTGACCCTCACCAGGTCTAGTTCTTTCCCTGGGTCTTATTTTCCTTTCCTAGTGAAAGGAGGGGGCCAGAGATGGTCAGTACTTAACCTCAGAACCACCTCCCTTAACACAGTTCTGGATGCAGAGTCACTGCTTTCTAAGACCACTGTATCTACATCTCAACAGGCATGCCCTGGGGCACACGCACAGTTGAATATGACTCAGGAATTAACAGTGCCCTTCAGTGTGTACGATGGCTCCTAGAGGTGACACTTTTCTGGATTCTCTGGAAAGCAGCCTGTTTTCACACACGGCACCTGGGTTTGGAACACCCAAGCATACTAAATGATACACTATGGCCTTGTACTGTGGTCAGTTAGTATAGTGTCTGCAGAACACACTGGTGCATCAACTGCTGATGGAAAAAAGGCTGCTAGAGACAGTTCCCAGGGACAGAGGTCTCTTTAGGTGACTTACCACAACTGGCTCTGTAGGGTTAGAGAAACAGCCCTGGTTCTTCCCCCACATCTGGCTAGTCAGCTCTGGGTAGCAGAGGTCAGCACATAGGGCCACTGGTGTGGCCATATCTACCACATAGACAGGTGGCCAGTGGCGGGAAGAGGCAAGCAGATCCACATGGTCACGGGCACTTTCACCTCGAACAAGATACTTGGAACCACAGACCACCTGCGGGAGATGGAGGGCATCATTTAGCATTAAGGAACCAGCATGCGGGCAGCTGAGAGAGGCCCTCATTCACCTCTTTCAAGGAGGATCAGCCTGGTGATGGAAGCCAGGACCCATGACATTTGATCCTTCTCTTTTTAAAAAAGAGCTGATTGTTACTGTGTATGTGTGCGCGCGCGCGCGCGCGCGCGCACGCACGCACACGCACACACACACACACACACACACACACACACACGTGTAAGGCAAGGGATGCCTTTTCAGGAGTCTGTTCTCTCCTTTCACAGTAGATCCTGGGATTAACTGAGGTTGTTAGGTTTGCCTGACAAGGGCCTTTAGCCACTGAGATGGCCCTCCCCTCCTACTTACATCCTTTGAAGAAGTCACCAGCTCATCCTTGTCCTGAGAAGACCTAGGACCAGCACCTCCGAACATCTCTAAACCCTGCTCCATATAACCCTATCAACCATCCTGGCAATGTGAGCACAAGGCTTAGGGCCTCTGGACTGAATTACCAGTATTCTGAGCAAGGCTCCCACCAGACCTCAATGGGCCGCACAAACAAGGATATCCACCAATCCGTCCTGTCGCCCACTGCTGGATGGATCTGGGTATACTGGAGAGCTGTGCTTGACCCCACCCATCTGTCAACTCTATGTGAAATGCTCCCTGTTACAGGCCCAAGACAGTACTTGAATCCCTGGACTGTCCACTGCTTCTCAGAAGGTGACATTGGGCACACAGCACCACATCCTGAGCGGGTGCTGATCTGTCACAGAGTAAGTGTTAAAGCCTCCCACCCCCAACCCCTCCCCCTCAGCTTGGTTCCAGTGAATGGCTGCCTCAGCCTCTTTTTCCAGCCAGCTCAGCCTGGCTCTCACAGCACTGTGAACTGGGGTTTCCATTCTGGTACCTTCCTCGGCCTATTCTGCCACCTATTACACAGCCTATGCCACAGTTTTGTATCTGCAGTGACTTTACCTCCCTGTTTTTCATTCAGCTCCATTCTAAAGGTCTCTGACCATCTTCAGAATAGTCTCGGGAGCCATTCCTCCTTTGGCTTTCGTCTCCTCTTCCTCTGTCCCCAGGCCTTGGCCTTTCCTGGCTGCCTAAAGACGGCAGGTCCACACCACTTTCTACCTCAGTTCTTCGGTTCCTCTAGAGCTATCGTCACAAGCTGTGGTAACTTTTTCCTCCATGACAATAGGAGGTCAACTAGAGAAAAACGACCTCTCTGCCGTTTACCACTGCACACTTAGGCAACTCGGGGCCAGCATGCAGCAGCAGGTTGTTTAACACATCCTACTGAATTACCAGGCCTCCTCTCCAGCCCGCAACGATTCCCCAGGTTGCACAGTGACACAGTCCCAGTCTCAAAGGGACCACTCAGATTCAACACTAACAGTCGCCAGTGCTCCCCTCACGCCACTGTCTTACCTGATGGGGGCACACTTTGTAGATTTTACCCCCTGTGAAGTGAGCTGGGGGCAGTCTAGCTCTGGCTCCATTCTGTACAGATTCATAGAGGGCCAATAAGGAGAAGCAGAGCTGATCCTGGAGAGAAGGAAAAGGTTAATAAAATACAGGCACAAATGCTAAGGTACCCTGTATCAAACGACCCTCTAAACCCAAAGCAAAGGAATCAACTGCTAGGCCTTAGGGCTTCACCAGCCCCTTCCTCTAGGTACAGGTAAACATCAGGAGGCTCCAAAGAAAGCTGCCTGACCCTGGCCTTGCCCTTTTTGTAAAAAAGCCAGAAAAACGTTCCAAGTGGAGTTACCATTTGAATCTGAATTTGAAGGAAGCATGTTTTCATTTCAATAGCAGAGAAAGCAAGTGAAGTATGGATAAACTCTACACACACACACACACACAGCATACAGTCTACATGCACAACAATCATTTTTATGAGCCTAAAACCAGTCTCTGTGTAAAGTGTCCCTTTATAAGAGCTCTGTGAGTTCTCAGTTGTTTGGATTTTATAAATGTGATTTACCGCCATACAGAGTAAGGAAGAACCAGTACTGGAAACCCAAGCCCAGGTCAAGGCCTCAGACACCATGTGGCTGCTGCTGGATTTTGGTTTCCTGACTTCCAGAACCCTGATCCAATACACATGCCCAATCATATGGGGTTTACATCCTATACCAAAAACAAATCACCGCCTGCTCCCAAAGCCCTAGTCTCCACTCCCAACACTCACCCTCGAGTCTTCTGGGCCAAAGGGGATGTCGCACTGCTCCAGAAGGTACTGTAGTTCCTCCCCACCATAGGAGCCAAGTTCCTCAAGCTTGCAGGTCCCTTCCTGCAGCAGTCTCACCAAGGCACTGCCATTGCCTGAAACACAGAATAGTTGCTGATGGGATGCGCTGCTGACAGCAACCTGACACCATGGCTAGTTCTTCATGCTTGACACCGAGAACAGGGAGGTGAGACGTGTAAGGTGGCAGGCAAGGAGCAGAAGCACATAGGTGTGTGTGTGTGTGTGTGTACATGCACACTTCACTGATATCTGAAGGCTCTCACTAGATCATGCCCCTGAAACACCTATATTTGGTACCAGAGACAGTCACTGCTAAGACCCCACAATAACTCACCTTTAACCCACAGTCTGTTTTCAGAACCAAGAGCTCAGAGGTTTCAGATGTTTGTAGCAACAAGAGGAAGAGGACCTATTACTTTACACTTATCTTTATCTGTGAGTGCACGTTATATGCACATGCACCATATACATGATGGGTGCCTACGGAGGTCAGAAAAGGGCACCAGATCCCTTGGAACTGGAGTCACAAGTGATTATGAGCCACCACGTGGGTGCTTGGCACTGAACTCGGTTCCTCTGCAAGAGCTGCAAATGTTCTTGATCACTGAGGCCCAGTGCTGTCATTAAAGAAATGTTCTCCGTATACTATGCTCCTGACCTAGCTACAGGGCAGCGCTCAGAAGTGAAGAAGCTGAAGTGAGGGAGAGCAGCACCATTATCTAACACTAAGAAACAATGTTTATAGCCAGCTACCACACAGAACACCGAACAAAGTAATATAATACTTTTTTTGTATTTCAAGATGTGATTATATTTGTATAGGAAAACTACTGATTTGTCCCAGTTTCTACCTACAGATGTGACACATGCTGGAATGTAGGTATCATTTTGGGCCATAATGTAAAGAGTATTTCTTCCTATCATTTTTGGAGACAGGGTTTATCACATAGTCCTGGCTGGCTGGCCTTGAACTCAGAGATCCACCTGCCTCTGTCTCCTGAGTGCTGGGATTAAAGGTGTGCACTACCTCACCTTGCCACAGCCTAGACACAGTCCTTGACTGAGCCATCCTCTTAATACCTAATAGCCACCCGATGCTCTTACCAGGTACTGGCTGCACATCCAGGTTTTTGTCTTTCTCAGTGTTGACAACCACAGCTCCTCTCATAAGTGGTGGGAAGAAGGGAGCAATAACAGAGGCATCGAACTTGGTGATGGGGATGCTCGCAGGGAATGCAACCTGCTCGATCACTTCCGTCTCCATTGTGGTCCAAAAGTCCTCTACGTTCACCTCACTGGAGCCCAAGAATTCAGGCCAGGTAAACTACAATGTGGTCAAAATAAAGAAGGCAAAGAAAAAACAAAACAAAGATAAAAAACAGGCAAGGTGTATGATCCACAGATTAGTAACAATACAGTATGATCTTTCTGACTCACCAGGAAATCAAGACTCTGGGAGACAAAGAAGCTGACAGCTACGTACTGCCTCGATACCCCTGAATTTGACAATTCAACACCAAGCTACCTCTTCCTCCTCTTACACTGCAGTACCCAATAGTAATAAGCCCCTTGCTACTACAGCTCTGTTCACGGCATGGTCTGTGGCTAAAAGCATTTTCTGCTCTTACTGAAGAGTTTGGTTCCCAGACAACATCAGGTGGCTCACAACCACCTGTAACTCCATCTCCAGAGACTCCAAAGCCTCAGACCTCCAAAGGCCCCTGCACTCACCTACACATACCTACACAAGACTCAGTTCCACATAATTAAAAAAAGAGGAGGAGAAGGAAACAGAATGTTGACCTAGGTTTAATTCTCAAACCACATCCTCAGTTCCTATATCTAGCCGCCAAGAATAACAGAAGTCTGCTTAGGAGAACGCCACGGTGTGCCAAGGCCTTGTGATTCCTTTCTTCAGGCTCTCCAGGACATCGACAGCACTCAGTTCTTACCTCCCTTCATGGAGCGAAGACTTAACCACTATAGGCGCCCAGCATTTACCTTAACCAGTTTCCTTTTCTCTGTAGTCCCCGCGGACACCAACTATAAGGCCTCACACAATAGGCAATCCACCACTGAGTTTCAGGCCTGTGCTACTTTTCTTACAAGCAGTTTATTTTTTGCTTGAACTGGCATGTCATCCTGTGCAAGGGCTCTTTACTAATCTCTGTGTCATTCCAATTTTAAAATATGTGCTGGGCGGAGCTGGCAAGATGGCTCAGCAGGTAAGAGCTCTGACTGCTCTTCCCAGCAACCACATGGTGGCTCACAACCACCCGTAATGAGATCTGACGCCCTCTTATGGTGCGTCTGAAGACAGATACAGTGTATTTCGCTGGAGCGAGCAGGGCTGGAGTGAGTGGGGCCGGCAGAGGTCCTGAGTTCAATTCCCAACAGCCACACACATAATAGCTCACAGCCATCTGTACAGTTACAGTGTACTCATACATGTAAAAATAAATAAAATAAATCTTTAAAAAAAAATGTGCTGTGCTGTTGGACGAAACGGGCACCTTCCAGGGTCCTCCAAGTGTGGCTTTGGCCTCTCACTAGCTGCAGGGCAGGTGCTGCTCAGCAGTGGAGAACTGGCTCAGCACATACGTGGTCCTGCATCAATCTCGAGCACCGAAATATAAATGTTAGGCCACTTTTCAACCTGTATGAGGCATACTCTCAACTGTGAGACAAAAGCAACCCTTCCTTCCTTAGGCTGCTGCTGGCATGTATTTGTTGAAGTAATGAAGCAAGATCTATGCATTCCATCCTTTGAACAGAAATCAGCATATGATAAGAATATGTGCAAGTATGAGCTATGCCTGCTCAGAAGGCTAAGACAGGAATATGAACAAACAAAACCAACCAAGAAGAAACACTGATATGTTTACATGTTCATGACAAACCCACGAGGGCTATTCACCAGCGCTGCACCTATCACTTCATGAGCCACCCCTCTAGTTACTATGGTGGAATGAGAGACAGAAACCTCACGTCAAGGTAATACCAGTGCGTTAGTCACTATTCTTGCTGCTGTGGCAGAATCCTGCGGTGGCTGGGGAGCTGCCCCTGCAGTGAGGAAGCGGGTGACTGCTGGTGCTTGGGTTCCCTCTCCCGCGTGCACGGCCCGGCTAGGGGGTGTTTCTACGACAGTAGATCTGCCTTGGAAATGCCTTCCAGACATGCCGAGGTTTGTGTCCATGGTGATTCTAAATCCAATCTAGTGACCAGCACAAGTAACATATGACCTTGCTGTAGTCAAAGGTAAGCCATCATAGGATCACTCACGCACACGCACATGCACACGCAAGCACGCATGCCTGCATACAGAATGTGGAGATTAGAGGACTTCTCGTGGCAGTTGGCTTCCTCCTTCCACCATGTTGGTACCATCTCAGGGATGTAACTCAGATCACCAAGCTTGACAGCAAGTGCTTTTAACTACTGAGCTATCTAACCAGCAAAAACACTGATATATATGTATTTATGTTTAAGTAACTCTGCTCCCTGATAGTAAATTCGGCCAGGGTATATTATCACTCTATTTGTTGTTAGACCTGATGCACTATTATTTTATTCAAGACTTAGGCATCTGGGCAGTGGTGGCGCACACCTTTAATCCTAGCACTTGGGAGGCAGAGGCAGGCAGATTTCTGAGTTGAGGCCAGCCTGGTCTACAGAGTGAGTTCCAGGACAGCCAGGGCTACACAGACAAACCCTGTCTCGAGAAAACAAACAGACAGACAAACAAAAGACTTAGGCATCTATATTTTTATGTATAGTGAGCTCCAGTTTCTTCTATTAAAAATGTCTGATATTAAAGAAAGATGTATTTATTTTTGTGTGTGCACTTAGGGGTGTAAGGTGCGTCAGAGGCCAGAACAGGCACTAGAGTTATAGTGACTGTGAGCTGCCTGGTGTGGGCACTGGGAAATGAACCCAGGTTCTCTGCAAGAGCATCAAGTCCTCTTAACTGTGGAATCACCTCTCCAGTCCTTGATCTTGCTTTGAAAGCAAGAGACAGCTATCTGTTGTCTGTTCTCCTTTTACAACAGGGATCACAAGTACCTTGGACTTTTATCACAACCTACAAAACCATCTAGTGTGAACTGTGCTTCAGAACCAGTACCAGCTCACATTACTTGCCTAGCACCTTCTTCATTTCATTCTGTACCTGTCCTTAAAGAGCTATGTTGCCCTATAGAGGTAGGGTTCACCCCCACACCCTTAAACCTCACACAGTTCATTACTCCTTGCATCATTATGACCTGTTTAACACCTATACTGTTCCTGGTTCAATTCTTAGGGAAGGAAACAAACAAGGCCTAGGGGTATTAATTCTTCAGGTAATGTGTTTGCTTAGCATGCATCACAAATTCCAGCATCACAAAAAGTGTGTGTGTGTGGAATGGAGAGACAGGGAGAACATAACCTGGTGTGGCAGCACATACCTTCAATCTCAGCACTTGGGAGACAGAGGCAGGTGGATCTCTGTGAGTTTGGGGGTAGCCTTGTCTGCAAAGTGATTTTCAGACAGCCAGGCTGTTACAAAGAGAAACCATGTCTCCAAAACCAAAAACCAACCAACAAACAAAACCCCAAATGAAACAAAACAGAGAAACCACCAAACTGTGCTTCTCTCTGATGTTTCTCAAATCAAATGCTGGGCTGTAGGAGGAAAAGGCCACTGGCCTCACAGGACAGGACTGGAGCCATCTGTCCTTGGGATAGCATGCAGCCTAAAGGAGCTGTCCAAGTGACAGTTTTGAAAGTGGCTATCGTGGCTGAGAGGGACTTACCTCCACACTCTTCAGTGCCAGCACGTTCTCTTCATTCCTCTGAGCCATTTCCACTTTGGGGGCCACACCACATATCCCACAGATCATGTCATTGTAGTCACGAACAGTGAGACACTCAAAGGCCCAATAACCATTGCACAACAGCTCCTGCAGCTGGCTCAGCTCCTCTGAGGTCAGTGTCTTCTCTGGAAGGACAGCAAGAGGTCACAGAAAAAGACCCTAAAAACACTAGGAGTAGCCAGTACCCAGCAAGGACAGCAATCTACAAGGATTCTGGTAGCAAGCCCATGGGCAACTCCAATCGGAGGGCAGCTACCTTGAACTAACACCGTCTAGGTACTAACTGTCAGGATTGGGGGCTTTGAATATACTACCCAGCTAATTCTTACGTGACTTTAATTCTTTTTGAACCAGGAGCCAGTACTGTCGTCTTTTATGACTAGATACACAGAACGAATGCTCAAAACCACACTGCCACCAGGTGGCAGAGCCAAGCCTCAAACTGGATTCCACGAGGCTGTCTCATTTGTCCTACCTGAGACAAAGCATAGAACTGGAGCTGTAGAAATGGGACAGGTGAATAACAAGCAGAAGGACTGCAGATGGAAGACTTCCTGGGTAGGAAAGGATATGGTCCCTACACATGGGTCTCCAAGAGAGTCTTGGAACTGAGAGACATCAGAGTGAGTCTGACTAACAGGCTACAAAGCCAAGTTTATCTAGGACCAAAGGGCATGATTCTAAGTCAGTTGTGAGTTCTTGATAAAGGCCCCTGTACACATAAAAACATTTTCCAAAGTCAATGCAGCATTTATAAAATTCTGAACGAAGACTGTGTTACTCGAAACACAGGGCTAGCTCCTTTTCAAAATACCAGACTCTCACTCCAAATGACTTGGCTACAGCATACCACTGAGTCCTCAGAGCACTCAGGACTGACCTGGAAAAGAGGCAAGGCCTTTACCTGTTTGTTCCTGCACAGACTTCAGTACAAGACTGACAGACACTCTGGGGTCCTCTCCCAGCTTAATCTGGTTACGGATGGCGAAAAGTAAGTCCAGGCTGACTAGCAACTTATTCCCCACATTGAAGAGACCTGCAGTTAACATAAGCAAAGGGATCACTGTAGCGCTGACAGTGCAAACAAATGAACGTCTACTACAGAGGGTAAGTTACAGCCAGTCGGAACAGAGCAGTACAGTTTAGAAAAGGGAGTGCACCTAACTGCTCTGCTATGAAGTTCTGCATAAGCCACTATTGAGTGAAACACTGCATAGCATGATTTTACTTTATCCCAATATCAAAACAAGAAAGGGCTCTCTGTCTCTGGCTTGCTCTTCCCAGCTCTCACACAATCACACTAAGGGTGTCAGGGTGCCTCCTGACCCCTGCACGGGGATCACTCTGGAGATAAAAACTCAGGTGAATTTAAATGCAGTCAAGTCAGGGTCATTTATACACAACACAAGGCACAAACGTGACATAAACAAATGAGCACATGTTCCAGACAAGGAGGCCACAGGGTAAGGAGGGCCTTCCTGGGCACAAGGGTAAAGGCTGAAACCACAATAGCAAAGCTCTGTCCATCCGAAACACAAAACAAACAAAACAAACAAAACAAAAAACCCAACCAGAACTCTCACACTGTGATGGAAGGGAAAGTCACTTTGGAAAATGGCTTGGTAGTCACTATCATACTAAACATACATCTACCATTTGGACTGTCATGTACTTCCTTAGAAGAATGCAAATATATTCTCACACACAATCTGTAAAATGTTTATAGCACCTCTATTTGTAATTGCCAGACCGTGGTAGCAATCAAACATCCTTCAGCAGGTAGGAAATCAGTCACTGATAAAAAGGCACACACTGATGCACACTAAAACACGGGAGCCAGGTTCAGGGGACCATGTACTATAGGGGACCGTGTACTATAGGGGACCGTGTACTATAGGGGACCGTGCACTATAGGGGACCGTGCACTATAGGGGACCGTGCACTATAGGGGACCATGTACTATAGGGGACCATGTACTATAGGGGACCATGTACTATAGGGGACTATGTACTATAGGGGACCATGTACTATAGGGGACTATGTACTATGCTCTATTTACATTATAGATTATGTTTGCTCTGCGTGAAGGGCACCACAGGAATGAAAGTTAAACAGCTACTACACGAGGTGAGTTCAGTGACAACAAGAGGCTCAACTGCCTCAAGATTCAGCACGCCTGGCAGAACTCACGGAAAATACGACAAAGGAATTCTTTTATTTGTTTTCTTTTCTTTTTTAATTTCTTGAGACAGGGTTAATGTGGTTATAGCTGTCCTGGAACTCGCTATGTAGACCAGGCTGGCTCAGAAATCACAGTGATCTACCTTTTGCCTCCCAAGTGCTGGGTACTCTATGTAAATTTAAACAGATTTTAATCACGCACACACACACACACACACACCCCTGAACACTAGCCTACACACACACACACACACATATACACACACACCTGAACACTAGCTTACATAAAGAATACGGGGGAAAAAATGGGAATAGAAAATGGTTAAGATCACAAAATAATATTAAATACTAGCTGGCAATCTAAGACTTAGCAGGAATTCAAAATAAGGAAATGTAAGGTTCTAAAGACAAAGAATAAGTTGTATTTTAATCCCCAGTACAAATTCTGTATGTCAATTCAGGATTCACACTCACTACTGCGATTGGTGCATGGATTTTGTTGTTGTTTGTTTTTTTGAGGTTCAAAGACAATTTTATTTGTGCATTAAAAGAAAAACCCCAGGGCAGGAAGCTGCAAATCTCAGCAGCTGCCCATAGGAGAATGTAGGGGTGACAGAAGCCACCGCCCCAATTGAGCTGTCATGGAGGTCAGCCAGCCACAGAGTGGGAAAGCAACCATATGTTTGGTAGGAGCTGCAGGGAAAGAGTACGAGAGAACCAGAGAAAGCGAGCCTAGAAAAGAGGAAAAGGAAAAGCAGTCTATATTTAACATGATGAATAAAGGGCGGCTGAAATACAGCAACTCCATTTTGAGAATTCATGTCTCCAGAAGACAGAGAGACATGCATTAACTCTTCCATGATAAGAAGACAGTGAAGCAGAGCCCCCGGCATCCTTTTCAAAGAAGTTGTCTCTCTATCTACTGGCAGAGGAAGGCGTCCACAATAAACTGTTAGGATAGCGCGAGCGTGCTCTCCCTCTCTTCAGAGAAACTAGAATGCTAACACTGTTCTAAATCCTGACGTGCTGTAGACAATGAATACATCTGAAGGACAGAAGACTCCTGGCAAGTGTTCTTCTCAGGCAAGATCACTTTGGTTT
>NW_022196895.1:56940083-56948552 GCF_008632895.1 Mastomys coucha
TAATGAAGATATGCCTTGAGACAGCAGTCTCCTTAAGTAGATAGACCTGGCTGGCCTAGAACTTACTAAGCACTCCAGGCTGGTCTCAAACTTATAGAACTCCACTTGTCTGTTTTCTGGATGCTGGAATTAAAAGTGAGCTGAGAGCTGTTGTTTTATTTCATTTTATTTTTTTGGTTTCTTAAGACAGGGTTTCACTGTGTAGCCCTGGCTGTCCCACAACTCAACTTGTAGACCAGGCTGGCCCCAAACTCAGAGATCTGCCTGCTTGTTTCCCCAGTGCTGGGATTAAAGGTGTGCCACTCCTGACTGTCAAGAGGTGCTATTTTTAAGTAACTTGGTTGTAAAGACTCCAGAGAAGAGTTATTACCCTTCTCTGCTTGCCCCCAGGTGACTGTCGCTGGGGCGGAGGCAGTCAGGGCAAAGACGGATTCTTCAGAAGCTGCTAAGATGGGTGCAGTGGACAGAGGAACTAAAAGCACAGACAGTAAGGTGACTCCCAACCTGGGGTGCTCGAGGACACAGAAGGTTAGCGCTTACCTGTGTAGATGTCCATGAAGCTGTGCAAGGCCAAGCAATGAGGGTTCAGACACATTTTCACCTGGGCAGTCACCACCTGTAGCCGGTTAGCTGTCAGGAGCCAGCATTCCTGGGGCCCGGCCAAAGAACTAGTACCCAGAACGAAAACCAGGAGGGAAATCAGCCTCTTTATGCAGGCCATGGGATATGGTCAGAAACAAAACTCTGCAACCAGCAAAAGAATGTGCTGGACCCTTGTTTCCAAGATTTTCTAGGTGAATGTCTCCATTTCATTGAGATTTAAGCTCTGAGACTGTACTTACAAGGAAATGTAACTCACAAGTTATTATATGATTCAAGAGATCCCACAGAAAACTCAAAACAAATTCTATGCTAGGTAGGGAGATATAATCTAAACCCTAAGCAGGCTGGTAACAAGCTTCAGGCTTGTCTAAATTGACTGCTAATTCAAGAAAAAGAAAAGTAAAAAATATGTATTTATCTTATTGATATGTTTTGCCTGTATGTATGTATGTACACCATGTGCATGCTGTCTGGTGCCCACGGAGGTCAGAAAAGGGCATCAGATTCCTCGGAACTAGAATTTCAGATAGTTATGAGCTGCCATGTGAGTGCTGGGAATTGAACTGGGGTCCCTTACAAGAGCAAAACTTGCTCTTAACCTCAGAGCAAACTCCAGTCCCTAATTGTTAATTATTTTACCATCAGCAATTGAGAAGGTGAAGGAAACCTACAGAAAGCACACGATAACATCTTCCCGGGTTCTAAGTGTAACGCTGTCTGAAGAGGCAGCGTGAGCCGCGTGGGATGGGGCAGCTAGGGCACAGTGAGGTGGTGCTTACTTTTGTCCCCCTTTGAACAATGGGCTGCTACAGAGAAGGCACTGCGTGGATGGAGACTCGTAATAATTCGACCAAGAGGTCTGCTCGATGGTGACTGTCTCCTCACTCACGTTGGACAGGATAAGTCGAGAGCTGTTTAGTTCATGAATCAAGGAGAAGACCTCAGCCAGCTCTGACTCGTTCTCAGGAATCTGCATGACTTTACGCAGCAGCTGCAGCGTGGACTGACGCTGGATCTCCCTCTGGGCTGTGTTCAGGGGTTCTGTGGTATTTGGCACATCTGGGTGTGGTGAGCTCGCCTCCTAACAAAGAGTGGGTCAAGTCATTAAGCAGAGAATAGAGAGACAGCCTCAGGAGAGAGTCATCTTCAGTGTACAAAGAGAAGGATGGGCCCACGACTCAGAGTGGGAAACGTTTCTATCAGTTAGCTCTGCTAATAACTTCTCATACTGCTAAAAGCTCTCTGGGACTCAGTTTTTCTATCAATAAAGTATATCTCTTGGCAACAGATTTAACTGTTAGCTCTTATTAGCTCCCACTCACTGGAGGATAAGAGACCCGGGGTTCGGTTCTAGAGAGGACACTGTGGCTATACTTGTAGGACCCTGAGGCAGGGACTTGGTATCTTCATCTGTGAAACAAAGGATAAACACACAAGTAATCTCAGGAGGCATGCGAAGAGATGGCAGAGATGAGGACGATTCTTCAGAAGCTCCGACCCACATCCAAGTGTCTGAATCCCTCCCACTGCTCACTTCTGCCAGGCTAGGAGAAGAGTGTTCTGATGCTGGCATGGCAACATGCAGGCAGACTTACCACAGACTATTAGAGATGGACAGCAACCCCAAACCCACCTTCTAGAGGGGCAGGTAAGCCCAGGGAGAGCGAGTGAACTAAACAGGGAAGTCCTGTTCCCTCACTAATCTTGAGGTGCCGAGGCCACTTTCCCTACTCCAGTGAGAAAGCTTCCACATCTCCTACAAAGGATGCTCAAACTAAGCTTTTTCACCACGCACTTTTCTGGATGGGTCTTTCTTCTTTGCACTATAATTTTGGTATTTTATATCCTTCCAGAATTCATGTCTAAATTCTACCACTTGGTAGAAGTGGGGCCTTAGCAGGTGATCAGTCATGATAGAGCCTCATGAGGATAAGACAGGAAGACCACAAGTAAGGCCAATCTTGTTTCTGAATCAACCAATCAAATGTATCGGAGAAGTTCTTTGTACCTTTTATTGTGTGAAGACAAAGCAAGAGGGCGCCACACAGAAGCTAGAAGGTGAGCCCTAGTCAGACCCTGAGTCTGTTAGCATCCTGGATATTTCAGCTTCCACAGCTCTAAAATATAAATTTCTACTATGTAAAGAAACATTTTCTAGTAATCTTTGAGCACCACTGTATAGATTAATTTAGATATGGCAAGTCATCTAAGTAGCCAAGTACCTGTGAGTCAGTGAGGACCAGAAGTGTCAACACATATCTGGACTACACAAAGTCTGTCTTTAATGCTGGGTGGCTTCAGGGTACGGGGAGCCTCACACACTTCTGGGACAGGGTTCTGAAGGGACCTTCCTGCCTCCTCCGTGCTCCCTGGCACACCCCTTTTCTGTCAATCTTCAGTCAACAGGACTCATCTGAATTCACCTAGGAGATGCTCCTCTGGATATGAGGGTGTTTCCATAGAAGTTAAGTGAGGAGGGAAGATCAACCTGAAAATGTACAGATCCCCTTCTTCCAACCTACAAACTCGAGTGCCCTACTGAATAAAGAGGGAAAAGGAGACCAGAGAGATGGCTCATCAGGTCAAGACACTTGACACCAACTGTGACAGCCTGAGTTTGATCCCAGGAGCTCACATGGTGGAAGGAGAGAATGGACCCTATGAGCTGTAAGGTGCCAGTCAGCGGAACATTAGCCTTTCTCTTTTGAATCCTGATCTGCCCAGATGTAAGCCAAGCTCGCAGGGACACAGCCTTAGGCTACTCTGCCACCCCACCTTCCCGGTCACAACAAACTGTATCCCTTAAACCAAACCTTGAGCAAAACAAAGTCTCCTGTTTTCCTTTCTTTTTGAGGCAAGGTCTCACCATGTAGCCCTGGATGTCCTGGAATTCACTTTGTAGATCAGGCTAACCTCATACTCCAAAGACCCATCAAGTGCTGGATTAAAGACATGACCTACCACGCTAGGCCTTTCCTCACTTAAGCTGCTTCTTGCAGGCATTTGGTCAGAGAAATAAGGAGAGGTTACTAACAGTCACTGAGCCCCTGACTGGTGAGCACAGGCACCTGCTTGCCTATTTATTCTCCAAACCAGCAAAAGACCTGGGTTATAGATCTTTGTAGACGCTAACTGCAAAACAGTAAGAGGATGTTTTCTTTACTAAGAACAGCTTTTGTCTCCCTGACTGTAATTGTATGGTTCCTTATTTTTCTCCGGCATTATACTGAAAGTGCCTCAGGGAAGGGGCCAGGTGACAGTCATTTCTGAACACCTGGCCTGTATGGCACGGAACATACACTCGATGGATGAATTGTGAAAGAGTCATAATCATCAGAACAGGCTAGAAGGCCATGGGTTCCCTGGCTCCCGGCTAGGAGGACACTGAGTCACACTACTCCTTTGGAACCCGAGATGAGAACAGGAGGGACTGAGGGCCGTTCCAGCCAAGAGACGGCAATCTGAATTACAACAGTTGCAAGTATGGGTCATATATGGAACTTGAAAGGTAAGTTACAAAGACTCTATTTGAACAAATTAATTTATCCATGATAAATTAATGGATCCAAGTTACTTTGGGATACCTTTGTTATGAAGTGAGCTCCCTCTGACTCCTTGTTCTGTCTAACAGCATTCTCTACCATGTTATGATACAGAGAAAACCCCCTTCAGACACCAAGCAGATTCCAACCAACACTTTGTTCTTGAATTCTCGGCCTCCAGAACTCTAAGTACATAATCCACCTCTGTGTTAAATTATCCAATCCAGGATACTTTGTTATAGAAGCAGAAAACGGACTAGGACATAAACCAAGCCCAATTTTGGCATTGAGGACAAGGCCCAGAGAGAAGATACACTGTCAATTTCAGAACCTACAACCTGGTCCTGATCTGGACACTAACCACTAATCATGTATTAAAGTCCAAAACTAAACTCAAGTCCAAGGTAAGCATTTAGGGAAGGAACTCACGATGGCCTTTGGAGTTTTCTCAGTCCTGTCTTTGGCAAGGTTAAAACCACAGCTGGGGCAAATCCGAGGTTTGTGCCGGTTGGTGTAGACGTAGCTACAGGAGGGATTTTTGCACTTTCCCCGTCCTCTTGATGTAGCCAGGCCCAAATCCTAAAAAAAGCCAAGACCTATGTTTAAACTACAAAGATTAGATTAAACTTCAACAGAACCAAAAACCAGGATGGCCAGGTATTAGTTTAAAGGAAATGACAAATCAAATCAGATTTAGCCTAATTTATAAAGATTCTCCCTCTTTCTCTTTTAGTAATGGATGCAAGGCTAGCTCTTCTCTATCTGTGAAACAGGGGAGTTGATTTCAAGATTGAGAAACTCAAGCCCTGAGTGTGTAGTGCACAGCTGCAGTCCAGCACTTGGGAAGGGAGAGGAGAAGAACAGGAGTCCAAGGCTGGCCCTAATGACTCCACAGCAAACTCAGGGCCAGCCTGAGCTCCATAAGACCCTGCCTTAAAAAAGGAAGGGACAGATGGCTCATCAGTGAAAGACTTGCTATAGATGCAATACGCCCAGAGGTCAGAACCCTAGAATACAAATAAATGCTAAGTGGGTGTGGCAGCTCACATGTAACCCCAGCAATGGAAGGCAGAAATGGAATTTCCCAGAGCAAACTAGCTAGCAGGATTAACTGTATCAGTGACCTTTAAAAGGTCTTGGCATCAACCTTGGGCTGGCACCGTCTCTGTCTCTGTGTTTTACACACCACACTTTCAAGGCTGGCTAGGGTAGTGCTACAGAGTTCAAAGCCAGCCTAAAAAAACATAGTCTTGTCTCAAAATCATTTAGAAAGCACTGGGAGCCAGGTGGTGATGGCGCACACCTTTAATCCCAGCACTTAGGAGGCAGAGGCAGGCAGATCTCTACATGAATTTGAGGCCAGCCTGGTCTATAGAGCAAGTTCTAGGATAGCCAAGACTACAAAGAGAAACCCTGTCTTCAAAAACCACCAAACCAAACAAAAGGTGTTAAGGGTGTATGTAGTGCAGTTCAGTCATGGTGCGAGGTTACGGGTTCAACCCCAGCTCTGGAAAACAGTATGATAATGGAGGCAGGGAAACTCCTTTGGGAAATGTTCCATGATCCAGACAAGCTGCTTTACATGCGCACCTCTCAGACCCACCAAGGTGATTAGTTTTTATGTTGGTGCTGTAGAGAAGAAACGTGTAATATTGCCTAAACTTGTTTGTGAACACCTCCCTCACTGTCTCTTTCTAATTTAACTCTAGTTTATGGGTGGGGGTGTTTGCCTGTATGTCTGTCTGTGCTCCACCACATATGAGACTGGTGCCTGTAGAGGCCAAAAGTAGGTGTCAGATTCTCTAGTACTGGGGTTACTAACATCTGTAAGACATCATGTGGGTGCTGGGAATCAAACCAAGATCCTCTGGAAGAGCAGCCAGTGCTCTTAACCACTGAGCCATCTCTCCAGCCCCCAAAACCACTTTCTAGATTAACATATTAACTCTAGACTGAACTCTGATCTCTGACTACTCTTAAAAAAATGTCCTGGTCCATACTTTGTATCTATCTGAAAATAAAACACACACACACACACATACACACACACACACACACACACACACACACACACACACACACACACACACACACACACGAGCAGACTCCCCCCCAGCACTATCATTGTGTCACTGAAGGAGTGCTTAGCATCCTCACTCATAGCTGACCCTGATGCACTTACTTTCAGCTACTGCTCCTGGCTCCCCAGATTCCAACAAACTTTTAACCACAAAAATCAACCAGCAATAGGATACATACTTACCAGTGTGACAGTGCAGCTGTATTTATATGGAGGGAACATGTCAGGTTTGACCTCTACGATTTTCAACTGTGGGGTCCTGCTGCTTGGGCAATTGGATAGCTGTGGATCAGAACAAGTCAGTCAGTGTTGGCTATACACCTTACGCAAAATTCTCAGGACCTGGGTCCTGAAACAACATGAAATAACTTCTGAAGAAAACTTCAGAAGCCCTAAGCTCCAAATGCACCTGTAAGATGTTCATGGGCAGTCACCAGTACGACAAAGACCGAATGTCAGATTCAGGTCTATGCGTTGCCACATTTCTCTGTGCAGCTTTGAACTACAGATCACATTTACACCTGCTTTGGGGCAATACAGTTTGTAATTAACTGTTCATAAAATACATAATTGAATACTGTTAGCATAGAAGGAAGTCTGAGGTCTACCTGCTAAACTGTCACAAAACAAATGGAAGATTATTGTTGTTTCCTCCTTTTACCAAGATCTACAAATAGTCTTTAAGAAATGCATATATAGTACTTATATAATGAAAAGATATGGCATTGTAAATTAAAATGATTCTCTAACAGTGAATTTAAGTTTATAATTGGTTTATGAGAAACAAAGAGATGTGACTTTTCAAACTGAACAATGTTGCTGAGCAAAAGTTACATTGGAGAACGGGAAGATTTGTTCCAGTGACAGAGGCATAGGGAAGAGATGGCAGGAGCAGGAGTCTCACTGGATTTCTTTCTACCCAAGACTCATCGACTACAGCAGCTGTCACTACATCTGGGCAAGGAACAGAACACTGTCCAGTTAAACTTGTCAAGACAAACTCAGAGCAGTCGGAGAAAGCTGCTCTACAAAAAGCACGGCAAGGAAGATGGCGGGTGCGCTTTCCCATTTCAATCTTGACTCTTGACTGTGACAATTTTTGAGCTATGGGCCACAAAGTTGAAGACACCACTTTGTGAGTGGGAAGGGGAACTACCAACATGGAACATCTTCATTAACTATTCCATGTGTGCCCTGACTGGACTGGAATATAAAAACACACTTGTCACTGAGGACCACGGGAATGTGTGGAAAAAACTGGCTTAAGGGATTTACTAAACCACTCTAGATGCATATTGCGGGGAAAGCTAGGTACAGGGGCACATGCCTGTAACTCCAATACCTGGGATGTTGAGACAGGAGGATCACAAGTTTGAGGCTAGCCTGGATTATATAGTAAAATCCTATCTTAAAATTAAAAACCAAATAAATGTTCTTAAGTACATGGAATTACAAAATAGGGGAAGCCACCAAACTTAGTAAAAGTTAAGGGCCACAAATAAACAGTTAAAAACCACGCTTGCAGTTTATAAAAACTATCTTAGGAACACACCTTATTGGAGTTAAGTCCAGTGGTTAAGAGCACTGACTGCTATTGCAGAGAACCCAAGTTCAATTCCCAGCTCTCACATGGAGGCTCACAACCACTGTAACTCCAAAATACTCATATACATAAAACAGCCTTTTTTTTTTTTTAAATAAGAACACACATTTTGGGGGCTGGTGAGATGGCTCAGCAGTTAAGAGCACTGACTGCTCTTCCAGAGGTCCTGAGTTCAAATCCCAGCAACCACATGGTGGCCTGTAATGATATCTGACGCCCTCTTCTGGTGCTTCTGAAGACAGCTATAGTGATCTTATCTATAATAAGTTAGTAAATAAATAAATAAGTAAATATTAAAAAAAAGAACACACATTTTAAAAAAAGACTTGGAACATTGAAATTCAGCCTACCAGATTTTCAAGATGGTTAATTCTACGGGAAGGGTGATGACAGAATTTATTTTCTTCTTTTACATAAAAATTTCTATACTTTTCTCCTGTTTTAAATGTCTTCTTTGATAATTTTATGATAAACATGTGTCTCCTTCACTACCACTCCATTTGTGTCTTGCTAAGTGCACCATGGCTCTAACTCACTGTGTAGTATGGACGGCCTTGAGCTGTGCCCCCTACCCTTGGCTCTAACTCACTGTGCAGTATGGACAGCCTTGAGCTGCCTCTCTTGGCTCTAACTCACTGTGC
>NW_022196895.1:56948603-56963442 GCF_008632895.1 Mastomys coucha
TAACTCACTGTGCAGTATGGACAGCCTTGAGCTGCCTCTCTTGGCTCTAACTCACTGTGCAGTATGGATAGCCTTGAGCTGCCCCCTTGGCTCTAACTCACTGTGCAGTATGGATGGCCTTGAGCTACCCCCCTTGGTTCTAACTCACTGTGCAGTATGGACAGCCTTGAGCTGCCCCCCTTGGTTCTAACTCACTGTGCAGTATGGATGGCCTTGAGCTGTCAATCCTCTAGCTCAGGCTGCCAAGCACAGGGATTGCGTGTGTGTGGCACATGTCCAACTGGACTTTCTATAATGACCAGACATCATTTTAAAAGCAAACTAAACAGCCATAAAAAAAAAATCAAAGCAACATCCTGATCCTAGATCCTATATAGAACGGGAAACAAACATGGGTAAAAGACCAAATTGGAGTATGAAGTCTAAAAACAGAATACTAACATTTAGAGAAAGTATATCCCTGAATACACAAAGAAGCATTATGGAATAAAGTATTTGCACAAAGAGAGCAATGGGACTCTCATAATTAAAATTTGTTATTTTTTACATTTGGGGATGGGGGCTGGATATATAGCTCAGTAGTTAAGAGCATGTGCTGCTCTTAACCTGTTAGGTTCCTAACACTCACATCAGCAGCTCACAACTGCCTTTAAGCCTCTGACTTGCAAGAACACCTGCACCCATGTGTACAAACCTACAGTCACAGACATATACATAAATAAAAATACAGTAAGTCTTTGCAGAATTGCACTTATTTATGTGCACATGGGAGACACATGCATGTAAAGGCTGAAAAAGAACACTTAGGAGTTGGTGGCCTCCTTCTGTCATACAGGTCCTGGGCACAGAACTCAACCAGTCTGCAGGTCTAACAGCTTGCGCCTTTACCTGCCGAGCCAGCTTCCTGGCACAGGACCACATGTTAATAGATGATTATGGGTAAAGAGTTTATGGGTGCTCAATAAATGCTTTTGTATTTGTCTATTTTAAAACTTACAGATATCCAAATAAAAGGCCTAGAAGTATGTGTTCACCTTAGAAGTGAAATTTCAGTTTTTATTACTATCCTCCCAGAGGCCTGCAGAAACCGGCGTCTGCCTTTTGGCTGTGCCCCGTGACTCAAACATTAAACAAACTGAGTACACTGCCATACAGCACTCCTTTTGGGACTGGGTCTTACCTTTACCTCACCAGCGCTAGGTGGCTGTTGGATGGGCTGGCCCAGCTGTCTCAGCGTGCTTGGCTTCAGGCCACAAGTCCTCACAGAGGGAGTCTTATCTGAGAGAACCAGAAACCAACCTGGTGACTTAAAGCCATTCTGCTTCCCCAGCTCTCTCCTTCCTATTCTCCACCAGTACTATCTGATAGCCCCCCATCCCAGGTTCTAGCTACCTCTTACCCAGAGGGAAAGCCTGCCTGGCCCTGGGCAGTCCCACGCCACTGCCCCGTCCAACGCTTGTTGGGGCTGGCAGGATTGCTCTCATAGGTCTCGCTGCAGCCAGCAAGGAGGGCTTGCCTCGTGCTCTGCCTTTAAGCTCTGGGGCTTTGGGTCCAGTGGTGAGCAGGTCAACTCTGGAGGGAGGGTAAAAAAAACAACCATGAAGGAAAGCTGGATAATTGGACAAAGGAAGGAAACCAAATCGTAATAGCCAAACAATACTTTTTACACAAACTGAATTAAATTGTAGACTTTATTAATCTGTAGGGCTCTAGACCTGAAGTTTTTAAGCATAAATTTGGTGAAGTAAGTATCACAAAGACCTCTGTAGTCCTAGAAGGAAGCTCAGGGATTCACGCCATCCTCGGTTATGTGGTGAGGACAAGGGTAGGCTAGGCTCCATAAAAAGGTCTGAGAAACCCAGATAAGTGAGTACTATGCAAGTATGGAGCACTGTCTAGGGTATGCAGTAACAGCAGCATTCTAGCTGTACGCTCCAACTTGCTTCTAAGTAGAGCAGGTGCTACTTGAAGCCTAGCAAGCGCCCACATGAGGACAGCACCGACGTTGCAGTGCTGATGGTAATAAGCACACACAGCCCCTAAAGTGACTTATGTCCCAAATACCAGTCAAAGCCTCACTCTTTAGCATACTAAACTATCTCCAGAATATACATACTGTTTTAAGGAGACGAGAGGGACTGGACTTAGCAGTACACCCAACCCACTCTGCTAGCATTGGTGTAGAAAGTAGAAAATGGGCTGAAGAGTTTCAGTGGCTAAGGGAATTTGCTGCTCTTGAAGAGGACCCAGGTTCGATCCTCAGCACCCACAAGGTGGCTTCCAACTCCACTTCCAAGGATCTGATACTCTCTTTTGGTATTCGTGGACACCAAATACACAGGTTTCACAGACATGTCCAGGCAGAACACCCATACACGTAAAAACAAATCCAAAAGAGGTAGGAAATACGTGCACACATATACATGTTTGTGTTTAAAATTAATTCCTGACACAGTAGAGAATTGGAAATATTGACTAACCCTGGGAAATAATGACTACCTAATGGGGCAGAAAGGAGATTTTTTTTTAAAAAATGTGTTTATTTCTTATACTTTTAAAATTTGAACTATGTGAACATATTTCCTAGTCATTCAATCAAAAAAAACCAAAACAAAAAACAAAAACAAAAAAAACCCTTACAAATCACATTAGAAAGCAAATGTGGAACTAGTGATGTTTCAGAGGCCAGTTCCCCAGCGGAGAAGGCTAGCCTGTGTACTATGGGATGTTTAGTCATCCATCCTCTACTTACATGTTAGCAGCAAACCTTTCCCCAGCTGTGACAACCAAAATACCTCCCAGCACTGCCAAAACATCCCGTGGGCAAGACTGCTCCCAGCTGAGAACTCCTGAGCTTAGCAAGGAGTCTTCAGCTACGAGAGCGACAGATCCCACAACACTATGCAGAGGCCAAGTAAGCCTCTAATAAGAAAGAAAGGGGGAGAAGGCCTCCGCTTTGTAAGGCGCCCGTCCGGATGCTTTATAAGCAATCATTCTTAAATCTTTTTAATTAGTCACATATAATCTGTGAGATATATTCTTTCCAACTCAAGGTCTTTCACAACTAGTCGTAAGACATTAAGAGACTATACCAAAGGTCAAACAGAAGCCAGAGATCAGGTCGAGCTGAGCCTCTGACTACCTGCCAAAGAATCTTTGCCCAGGATGCCAAAATAAGTCCTCTGTTTCTAATCCCATATTCAGGATTGGTAACACATGTGGCTTTTTTGGTTTTTTTAAACCCTGCCCACAACCTGTCCCAGGAGCTAGGATCTTTTTTAGGAAGACTGACAAGACAAGATGTACATGGACAGCAGCAATGTACGGATGAGAGTATCTGGTAGGTCACGCTGCGTCTCTAGGCAGTGGTGCTAGGGCCTCTGTGGGCTCTGCTGCCTCTCAGGACTGCTGTAAGGACACAGCAAACGGGACTCTTGCTTAGCTGCTGTTCTCAACATAGTCCCCATTATATATAATTACACTGGCATACCCTGGAGACTTTTTGTGAGCTTGGAGTAAACTGGAGGTGCTGGTCCCCTCAGCCGATGGTGGTATGTCTGGTCCAGGACTGTCATTCTCAGTTGTCCCCAGAGAGACTTCAGCCTGTGCACCACTCTTGACAACTGGTGTCTTAGTTACTGCTGTACCACGATTCCCAGGAACTTCCTTGACCAAAACATGAGCATCGGAGATAATCACCTGCTCCCACTCACTGTCCTCACCCCCTTCTCTCGGAGGAGCTACGTTTAAGAGCTGGCTTACAGCTTCTGAGTTTTCCAGAGTCAGTGTTGAAGCATTTTCCTTAGAGGGGTTTTGCTCAGTGGTGACAGACTGCTGATTTCTTTTAATCACAGAACCTTTGGAGGAGACACCTGAAGCCAATTCCACTTTGACTTTGGCTGGCTTTTCCTAGAAAAAATAAAAAGCTTGTATGCATAAAGGCATTTTACAGCTGACAATGACATTCACAAATATTCCCTTTTTAAAAACACATGGGTAGCCGGGCAGTGGTGGCCCACGCCTTTAATCCCAGCACTTGGGAGGCAGAGACAGGCAGATTTCTGAGTTCGAGGCCAGCCTGGTCTACAGAGTGTGTTCCAGGACAGCCAGAGCTACACAGAGAAACCCTGTTTTGAAAAATAAAAAACAAAACAACAACAAAAAATAACAACAAAAAAACAAAACAAAAAAACTCAATCAAAAAAACCGCATGGGTAATAAATAAGGGAATGAGTTCACAGAGAAGAGTTAAGATTACAAGTATAAAATCGACTTTATCTAAGACTTCTGCTCCCTTCCCGACATGCCTCGGGCTCTCCCCATCTAGAAAGAAGCTGACATCTGTAGCACCACGTGGTTTGCCGTGGGAGCTTTTCTATGAGGCATCCCAGTGTGCTCAGGTTCACTGTGTTCATTCCCTTAGAGAAAACCTTAGTCCCAGAGTCTCCTGGGTGAGTCATCAGGAACTACTTAGAAATAAGCCACACACTTCAAACAGTCAAATTAACCCATACCTGTTCATTATGTTAGAGGTTAGGCAGGGGCTCACTGTGGAGCCCTAGCCAGCCTAAAACTTGCTCTACATACCCATACACAGACTGGCCTCAAACTTAGGCATGTATGTGATAGCATTCCTGCCTGGCAGGCTTACTTCTAAAGTCCTTGCAGCCTTTGCTTTATTCAGTAAACACAGCTGTGGAAATAATAGCAGCTATACACAAATACACACATATACAAATAGGTACACTAATTTTTTTAAAACACTGGTTGTCTCTTTATGAAAGGTACTATATATGAACTAAGAGAAAATCTAAAGATGGATTCTACTCCTAATTATGTGTGCGATCTAGGGCAAGCTTATCTGAATTACTTCTCATAAATGGCAGGACTGGGTTCTGCATGAGGTGGTACTAGATTCTGGCTGGTCGAGAGTATGATGAGCATGAATTACCAACCAGAATGGGATTAGAAAGGGAAATGGTGGCCAGAGATGTGGCTCCAGTCCTGACTATCTCTGGCTTCTACTGGACTTTGGACATTAGTCACTTCAGGTCTCTTGACTTCAGTTCTGAAAAACACTGAGTTGGATGTTAAAAATCCCAACAGAAGCAAGGTAACCCTCTGCACAGGGCCTGCCTGGATGCTATATCAAATACGGTGTCTGTGGCTAATGTCATTAAAGTTTCAACCACAATCCCTTCAGACTTCTCCAGCCATCTGGGTGGTGTCCTTTTCCTGGCTAACGACCAGAAACAGATGACCTTTCAGTGACAGTCACCGAAGCTCTACAGCACAGCACTCTCAGATCCTAACACAGACTAGCTCTGGAGGAACAAGCATGAAAATAAAAGACCAAGTAATCGGCAGAGCTTAATCAGAGCAACACAAGGAAACATCAACCCAAACCAACAGCCTAAACTCACCTCTTAGGATGCAATCTTTGAGCAGTACACTGCCTACCAAGTAGGCTATTTAAAACTGTTTGTGGAGAAAGATAATAAAAAAAATTGAACACACACTATCCAGGTAATTTCACATTTGTCACTGACTCAGCCTGCACTGTTTAGATGTTGCTTTAAGATGGAAATGTACACAAGCAGCTAATCACTGTCAGAGCACATAAACCTGAAGCCCTGAGCTACACAGCCCTAACCACTAGCTTTTACCCCAACTAACTCATGGGCAACTGTGGCGTGTACTTCTCAGGCTAACTTTAGCCAGTCTGATCCCAGGGACAACGGAGGAAAAGGCCGATCATTTCCCAACTGTCACGCATACACATGTAACTTCAAAAAACAGTTTATGCCTGACTCAAGATTACAACCCAAATCTTAGATTCTGCAGCTAAACAAGATCATAATACCTGGGAAAGTATAGTTTAGTGGGAAAGGTGCTGCCGTAATTAGTTGTGGGAACTTGGCGAGTTATTTCTCTTTAATTTTATTCAGAAGAATGTAATCAATTGAAGTAGCTGATAGGCAAAGCCACCTTTCCATCTAAAATGATGTTACATGGCTGTCACCCTGTCTCCTCATACTCATTTTGTTGGTCAGGAAGAAGTCTGACTCCGTAAGTCACAATAAGGGTTAAGAAGCTAACAGAACGTTCTCGTGGGATAAGTAAACCACAGCTATCTTATGTCAAGGGGCATACACGTACTCACAAGTGCAGACGTATTTAATGAAGAAACCTCAAAGTTAAACCAGAATCTGTGAGGCCAGTGACCATGGCTCGGTGGGCAAGGCACTCACCAAGCCTGAGAACCTGAGTTTAGTCCTTGAAGGAGAGAACCTGCTCCTACAAGCTATCCTATGATCTCCACATGCATGTTGAGGTGAGGTGAACACAAGTGAACTCGCACACAGCGTGAGCACACACACACACAGAGCAGACAAACAAAAGGTTAGACATGGTAGAACATGCCTTTAATCCCAGCACTCAGGAGGCTGGACAAGAGGATCTCTGTGAGTTTGGGACCAGCCTGCTCTACATATCAAGTTCTAGCCACATAATGAGAACCTATTTCAAAAACAACAAAACGAAGGGGAAATTTCTGGTTTCTTTCGAGACTCAGTTGTGTCATGTGATGGAAACTGTCTTATGAGAGGATGTTTTGCTGAGAAGAGACATGTGGTGTTCTTCTGGAAGCTGCCTGGAAAAAGGACATGTGATGCTTTCTTTGTTGGAGTGGATCCTTTAGAGAACAGGTGAGGTTTGGAACAGATGGTATATAGCTATAGTTCAACATAAACTGAAAGGAACAGTAGTCATTTATGAAAAAGCTTTGTAGCAATAGCATAGCAGGTAGCCTAGGGTGTAACTATAACCTGACAGCCAGTGGATGACACTGTGGCACTGGCTCGCCTTGCCACTCTTTGCTGACTCTGGTCTCCGCTGACATCATGATACTACGGCACTGGTTCACCTTGTCTTCTTCACTGATCATCATTAGTCGTGACTTTATGGAGAAAAAACGCAAGATATTCCAGCAGCTGCCTCTTCCATGTAGCCTCGTGGTTTCTCTTGAATTGAACTGCTATTGCTGAATGGTGTTTGTGAGTGGATCCAGCTACCACTGCTGATTCATGTGACCTGAACTGCTGATATCCTGATAACGAAGATTGGAATCGCTCCAAAGAACTATTTCTAAACAAGTCCACATCCGCCTTTGCGATTAGCTTTTCCTTTCCACTACCTCTGGTGTGTGGTGGGCTAGCAGGGAGGTTAAAGCATAAGAACCCTTATTAAAGTAGGTTTTAAAAAATCCAAGCACACAACAAAAACTCCAAAATTAAAAACATGAACTAACCCAGAACCTAAGGGAGAGAAAAGCCTCCCAAGCTTGCTTATATTCTGCCATAACCAAGCACAGAAACAAGGACATTTCAGAGAACTCTGGGGAGGGGAAACCAAGACTGCAAGTCAATATCCTGGTGCAGCTGGTAAAATACATCTGGGCAAAAAGAATGAGAATAAATTACCGGTGCTCCAGCGGAAACTAGAAAGCAGGCACAAGAAAGCTGGCCTGGCTCCTGGGTCTCTAGCGTTTATGCCCTTGCAGATCCTAGCAGCAGAACACTAATAGAAAGAATTCTATTAACTCAATCACCAAGATGGCACTGGCCTCTGAGGTCACATACCCACACACAAACATATGCACATAATTTGAAAATAATGAAAGTGGGTTATAAAGACAGGGCTCAGCAGCTAAGGACACTGGCTGTTCTCCTAAAGGCCCAGCATTCGATTCCCAGCACCTAAACGGTGGTTCACAACTGTCTGTAACTCTAGTTCCCTCCTCTGGACACTGCATGCATTTACATACATGCAGGAAAACACTTATGCATGTGTTAAGAGTCTACAGCAATGGGCATTTACTCTTCCCTAGGGAAACCTAAGGGAGCTTCATGAGAGACTAATGTGAACAACAGCTCAGCAATGCATTCATTTAATGCATATAAAACCCAACTACACTTGACCCTATTTATTATCAGATAGATATGGGTAGGGGTGTGCCTGGTAAAATCAGAATCTGATGACAGAATGCATGGAATCCGAGGTGCTGCGGATATACCTCAGCTGCCAGAGTGCCTGCCTGGCACCTGGGTCTGATGCCCAGCACATGAACTGGGCATGATGGTGAACACCTGTAAGCCCAGCCCTCCACAGGTAGGAAGTGTACCAGTTTGAGGTCAACATGCGATACATGATACTCTCTCAAAAAATGAAAACGAAAAGAAAAAGGAAGGAGTTGGTGCAGGGAGGGAGGGAATGTGAACCCAGTGTCAACTCTAAGTATCGGGTTAAGGACTTTCATTTTTAATAGCCGCTATAAAAAAAGGATCTTGAGCTAAAGAGTGGGAAAACACAAGCTACACTTCAGAACCGTAACTATGCAGCGAGAACAGAGGGTTATACAGCTATAGTTCAACGTTAACCGCAAGGAACAGTAGTCATTTATGAAAAAGGTTTGTAGCAATAGCAGGTAGCCTAGAACTCACAAGGTGGCTCTGGCCTCCTAATCCTCCCTGCCTCCCAGTGCTGGGATTACATGTGTGCTCCACTACGCCTGGCTGAAGGTAGTAGTTTGATGAATGTGATTCACTGAACACACATGGCAGAAGGAGAACCAACTTTCAAAAGTTGTCTCTTACCTCCATGTGTGGCACAAAGCCCCCCCCACCCTCTGCCCCATACACATAAGATAAATGTGCTTAAACAAAACAAACAAAAACCAGTGGGAAAAAAGCCACATAACTTAAACACAAGAAAGTGACCTTTAAAAGTGGCTTTTGTTTGGATGATAAAAGATTGTGGCTAACTTTTTAATTTTGTTTCTTTTCATCAAAGAAACTGTTGATAAGAAAAATGATTTATCTGTAATGAAAATGAAACTAACTAAGCTAACTAAAAATGAAAAATGTGACTCTTCAGAGCTCTTTGGCCTTAGCAGTATTAGCACAATGACAAAAGGACCATTTCCTTTGGAAAGTACTGCAGTAAGATGCACATGTTGTGCCGCCACCATGGCTCTAAGGCCTACCGCCTTTAGAAGTTGACCTGTGGCAAATGTGGCTGCCCTGCCAAGCACAAGAGAAAGTCTAACTGTAGTGCTGAGGCTAGGAGTCGAAACACTACGGGGACTGAGTGGATAGGGCTCCTGTAAACTGTCCATATCTTAGTTTCTGACACGGACTCCATGAAGGAACACTTAACCCAAGAAGGCAGCTGTTGCAGCATCCAGGTCATCTTGAGGATCCCAATTAGTCATAAATGTTCTGGTTTAGAAAAGAAATGAAAGACACAGCCACAGTGGCCAAGGCATCTGAGCCCAGGTGTGAGGACCAAAGTTCTAAGCCCAGCACCCACACAAAGCCGGTGCAGTGACCTGCATCTATAATCCTAGTGCTCCTGGACAGACCAGGTCTCCAGGAACAGCCTATCCTGAAATGTGCGGCAGTGAACGTGTGACAGTGCACGCATGCACCTGCACTCACGCACACAAAGGAGCACACACATACACCCACGCGCATCACAGACACGTTAAAGGTTTAAAAGAAGCCAGTATCAACTTAAAAACCAAACATCTGTTCTTGGGGTAACTGAATAGACCTTACCTTTGGGATCCACTTCCCTCCTAGGAAGTTACCACAAGTAGGGCACTTAGGTGGCTTGTGCCTGGTGACATAGGTAAAAGAACAACCTGGGCTCGTGCATGTCCCATGGCCCCGGCGGGTGTATGTTGTAGTCTGTAAAACACAAACAAATGAGAGTTAAAACCAAGACTCTGCTGACTATATTAGAATACCAAGTAGACAACAGCTCAAAAGATCAGTTACAAAGGTCCTTTGGAACAAACCCCACAGTTACATAGGTGCCTGCAGTGATGGCTGCAGCTGAATACGGCAGCACATAGTGCTCAACACTGTAACAGAATCTCACTCAATCCTCTAGCAATGCATTATAGCAGGCATTATTCTTCTGTCACAGACATACTTGCAGGCAAAACACACACACACACACACACACACACACAGAGAGAGAGAGAGAGAGAGAGAGAGAGAGAGAGAGAGAGAGAGAGAGAGAGAGAGAAAGAAGCACGTCCCCCACCCCTGCCCCCACCCAGCACAGGGAAGTAGAGGTAGTCAGATCCCTGAATCTAAGGCCAGCCTGGTCTACACGGTAGGTTCTAGGACAGTCATGAATACACAGACCATCTCAAAACAAAAACAAAACAAAAATCTTGTAGTGACTCAAAAGCAGAGCTAGACCTAGAACTCAGGACACTCTCATTCTTGGTCCAATACTGCTTCTGAGAACCTAGCTGTGCCCAACTATGCTTTGTCTTCATTCTTGTTAATTACAACTTAGAGATCTACCACCTATAATTCAAATATACAAAATGAGAACTATGGACTCTGAAAATAAATGAAGAGAAAATGAGAACTATGGACTCTGAAAATAAATGAAGAGAATCAGAGAATAGGAGCCAGGTCATCTGCCCTTCCACAGGTCATCCATCCTCTGGAAAAACCTCAACACTGGCTCACTACACGTCAGCTGGAAACAAAAACCACTTATTTATTAGCCATGCTCTATTTCTAAATAAAGTACTTACAAATGTTTATTACAGTTACTCCCTAACTGCTTTAGCCTGACCAAAAGCAACACTTGCTCTCCTTGCCAGCAGGCACAGGGAAACGCTGCCCGTCTCTGTGGTACCACGTCAAGAGTGGCAAATAAAGTGACAGCAAGCTGCAGGTTCCAACTTTGCCACTGCCACTGAATGACCTAGGAGCAGTCACGTGGGCCTTCTCCTCTGGAAAGTCCCATCCTCTTCTTGTGACGGAGGTGTGCCAAGGAATACAGCTCAAGAGTGAGCAAACATGCAGAGGAAGCTGTAAAGGGTTTTTAGTTTTGAGACTATTATAATCAGGACAGAAAACCTCTTTCATCTTTTCCCCAGACCAATATAGACTCTTCATGCTGAATAGCCCCAGAAAGCAGGATAAAAATAAGGAAGTCAGTCCTAGAAAGTTATTGTGCATTTGGAAATATCCCTCAACAGCGGCCTGACGGAACAGTAACACTAGACAAAAATGCTGATGCTTAAGGATGTTTCAGTCCTAAAACATAAAAGTGTCACACAACACTTTTCTAGAAGAGCTTGATAAAACAGCCACTTCCAGGAAGATAGGGAGGGTCTCCAGAAAAATAACCAATTTTTCCATCATCAAGCTGCAGTGGAAGGTTCTATTTCAAGATATTGCAACTTTCTGGGCTAGAGAAGATGCTTGCTACACAAACTTGAGGATCTGGGTTTAGATCCCTAGCACCGGTACAATATGTGCCTATAATTCTAGTGCTGGGAGCAGACGAAGGCTTACCTGCTACTGAGCCTAGCAAATTACAGAGCTCAAGGTTCAGGGAGATAAGCTCAATTTCTGCAAGGAGGGTGGATGGAGACAGGAAGACACATTGCATCGACCTCTGATCTCCATGCACACACTTGTGAATGTGTGAACATACAAACAGACACCCACTGAAGCAACTCTCTCATCTAAGGACATGCTATGCACAATGGCACACATATTTTCATTCCTCACTACTTGTAAAGCTGGGGCAGGAGGATCATTTGAGTCTGTCTGAACAACAGTTAAGACCTCCTTTCAAAACAGCAATATCAAATATATAGTTTACCTATAGCAAAGGCTGTTGAAAGTCACACTGGGGTTAAGCTGAAAAATGTATACCATTATCTCTAAAAAAACTACTAAAATAACCAAAACAAACTTAAAAACTGACAGATCATTAAATGGAGGAAAAAATGAAGCAAAAGTATCGTGAGTTCAAGGTTAGCCTGGGCTACAAAGCAAGACAGAGATCTCAAAAAGAGGGGAAGAGGGAGAAGGTGAGCAAGGAATTGGTGGGAGAAGAAAATAGTCATAAAATTTCAATTAAAATCAAAGAAAACCGAATAGAACCATTCAGACAAATGCAACAATAGCGGCAGACTGTGATGCTAGGCCTTCACCATCAACTTTATAGAACATAGAACACCTAAGGATACACGCCTTTAGGTCTGTGAGGGGGGAGGCTTCCAGAGAGCACTACCAGAGTGGGTAAGACTCACCATCAAAGAGGGTGGGACCTTCCTAACAGCAGTCTAGACATGAAGGGGTCTAGGGAGCATCATGTCTCCTTGCCTTTGAGTGAGTGTGCCTATCACTGTCTTCAGCCCGACAGTGTGGGCCTAACAGCTGACTCCATAAGCCTTCAGTGCCAATCTGGGACTTGCTGAGTTGACCACAGCTGTTTAGAGACTGAACAACTCACTACTCTACTTCTTCAGCATGAAGACAGCCACTGTAGGACTATCAAGCCCCTATCATAGAAGTCAGTCTAATAAATCCCCCCTCACAACACACACACACACACACACACACACACACACACACGCACGCGCACGCGCACACGCACGCGCACGCGCACGCGCACGCGCACACGCACACGCGCACGCGCACGCGCACACGCACACGCACACGCACACACACGCACACGCACACAGACACACACACACACACACACACACACATACAGGTTCCGTTGCTCTATAGAACACCGTTGGGGCTGGAGCCATTCCTAGACTACATGACCATGTGGTTTAGAGGCCATTAGGCCTGGTTTGTGTGAGAAATCAAGTAGTTTGAACTTATAGGCAAAACAAACAAACAAACAAACCTAAAACCTAGAACCCAGTAAGCAGAGCTCACGGAGCAATTCTGGTGCAAGTTCAGAAGAACAGCGTGCCAAAAGAAATGCAGAGAGGATGGCCTGACTCGTCAGGCTCCAAAAAAGACCAGGGACTCTACTGGAAACTGGGCTAGAATCCCGGTGTATTATATTCAGAAAGTGTGTCTGCATTCTGCCTGTGTCCTGGTAACTTGAGTAAGGCTGAACCAAACGTTATGGGCCATTTCTTTAGCAGAGAAGCACAGCCACTGCCCACGGCTCTTATTCAGATCTACAATGAGGGTGAGCAAAGATGTGAATACACAACTGAAGAGGAAATGAGCAAGACAGGTGTGGAGAAAGTAGCTATCACTGTTAAAGTAAAACCTCTAGCTCTAGACTGGAATACTGCCAAGATGCCCCGAAGGCCACGTCCTAAGGCCGTAAGACTTCAGACAAGAACTTTGATGGAGAAGACTGCATGGAGCCCCAACTCCCCACCTAGCTCCCCACTACTGACCAGCTTGACGGAGGAAGGATTCTCCACAACCGAGTATGCAGGCAGAGGCAGCATGATGAACTGAGTGGCTGGAGCAGACGGGTTACTCTCGCTGGAGTCCTGTGGGCAACAAGAGGACAGCTGTTTACACAGTATGCAGAACACCCAAGGTCACCGCAATACTGAAGACTGCATTAAGCACAAAACTCCGACAATGTACTCAATATACTTGGCAAAATAAACAAACAAACGATTATTTCAAATAAGAAGAGAAGTTAGAAACAAGAGAAAACTACCACAGAAGATGTGCTACATCCACTTTACAGTAAAGCTGTAATGGGTCAGGGATCCCCAAGATCACATAAGCACTTGTAAGAACACTCCATTCTCCTGATCCTATGAATGTTATTAGTGCACTCTATTAAGTGGTCCCGGAGATGGCTCAGTGGTAAAGAGAACTGACTGCTCTTCTAGAACCTGGATTTGTTCCCCAAACTCACATAACAGCTAGCTCAAAATCATTCCTAACTCTAATGCCAGAGTATCCAACTCCTGTTCTGGCTCTATGGGTCCCAGGCATAGAGGTTGTGCACAGGCAGACATGCATGTAACTCTGATACGACACATAAACCTTTTAAAAAGTACCTTCTTAAGTAAGCTGCATCCACCAGACCAGTGGCAAAGCTTCATGATCATAAGACTGCACCAAGGCCACAGATAATGAACACATACAGGGATGGACAGAGTTCTTTGGAGTACCTGCTTGCTTTTTCCCAAGTCATCGGGCACACTAACACACTAGTCCTCTTATCCTGAAGAGGACTCTCATTCTCATTTCTCTAGGATGCTAGCCTACCCAGGGAAACACTAGTTATAGCACTAGAACTAGGTCACCTGTGGCAGTTCCCCTAGAACCAATGAGTTTTTACTTTCACCTTAGCTGAGAATCCCTTGGTACAGAGGAGAGGGGCTTGCTTTTTTTTTTTTCAATTACAGTTTTTATTACATTTAATTGACATTTCATGTGGGTATTCATGTGACAGCCTGGGGAGGTAGGAGGAAAGCTTGTGGAGTTTTTGGTTTTCCACGGTTGACAGTGAGAACCTTTACCCACTGCGCCTTCTCAATGGCCCCTGATTTGTCTTTGTTTCTCGTTCCTAGTTCCATAACCCTGACGCTGAAGAGAACGTTTCTCCTATTCCCATCTCTATCCAAGAGTTCCACTCAGGAATTCTCACATGCAGTTCAAGGTGTCACTGTGGTTCTATGAGAGAGACTCAGGTCAGGAAATCCTGCTGTACTAGGAGCATGAAGCTTTGGGCTCCCAGGTGGCTTAAGTATCCTTTCTAGCTCTCCTAATGCATCTCACGTGTTATCTTAGTAAGCTAGGCTGAGAGGTGCTAAGATGCCCAAGACACGGGGAACTCTAGAGCAAGTCTAAGGCCCAGAAACATTAAAATACCATACCTATGGGCTTGAGAGATGGTTCAGCGGCTAAGAGCACTGACTGTTCCTCCAGAGGTCCTGAGTTCAATTCCCAGCAACCACATGGTGGCTCAGACCATCTGTAATGGGATCTGATGCCCTCTTCTGGTGTGTCTGAAGACA
>NW_022196895.1:56963452-56989696 GCF_008632895.1 Mastomys coucha
AAAAAAAATCCATACCTATACCTTTCATTACCCTGTTCAAAACCACAGTGTGACTTTTAAAGAGTACCAGACAAAGAGAAGACATTAGTGAAAGCCACTTACCCTCATGACTGTTACCACTGACAGGCTCTCCCCAACCTGCGAATGTGGCATGGCCAGGCTTCCAGTGGAGAGGTCTGATGAGCCATTTACTAAAGTCTCTTCAATCACCAGGCTTGTCTGGTAAGGCTGGTGGCTCTCTCCTACCTCCAAGGACCCCTCCTCCAAGAGCACGTCGTGGCCGAGGATCTCTGAGGTGGCAATCTCCTGCACAGTGCCTGGCTGGGAAAGGGCTCCCACCTCCTCAGCCAGGGCCTCCACTGCCAGGCACTGCTCTGCCATGCCTGCATGGCTGGCTACTACATCTGGGGAAGCATTAGACATGAGAGTAGATCCTTTAGGGGACGTCTGGTTCTGAGCCACACACAGCTCTAGCTGAGGGCAGCTCCTGTCTTCCTGCAGGGTGCTCTTGGGAATGATGATGTATTCCGATCGGGGAAGGATCTTTCGGAAACCTGGGATGTCCGGAACCACAGCAGTCAGTGCCGAGAGCTTAGAGTTCTGAGAATGAGGGAACCAAGAGGGAGATAAACAGCTCACCAAGTCATTTTTTATGAACTTTTTTTTTCTTTTTTGTCTGCAAAAGGAACCAAATTCTACTGCCTGACTAATTCATAAAGATCAACAGCAATGTCATCTTTATTTGGACCAACAGACTTTACTTGCTTAAGAAACTGTAAAATGAATTAGACTCTGTTGCTAGGTCTTTCTGCAGTGCTAGACATTGAACTGGGGGCCTTGTGCGTTCAAGGCAAATGCTTTACAACTGTGGCACTGAACTCTGGAGGGGGCACCAATCCTGGCATCTGTATGTAGCTGTGAGATAGAGCATCCGGTCTGCATAGTCTTGAACACATTCTAGTCCCTCCTGAAGCCTTAGCAACTGCCTCTCTTTTGTTTTGTTTTGGTTTGGTTTGGTTTTAGTTGTTTGAGACAGGGTTTCTCTGTGTAGCCCTGGCTGTCCTGGAACTCACTCTGTATGTAGACCAGGCTGGCCTCGAACTCAGAAATCTGCCTGCCTCTGCTTCCCAAGTCCCGGGATTAAAGGTTTTTAACTGTTGGTTTTTGCTGGAGTTTTTAATAAAGGAACCCAGCAATTTGTGATTTCCTTTTAAGTTTTGCTACTTTCAAATACCAAACTGATCCCTAGTAGATCATCAGACCATTTAAATGAAAACTCAAACAAGCATGAAAGGCAACTGTACAGAGACTGAGGTAGAACAGGTGCTGGCACCCAGGATTTGGACCTCAGTAATTTAGACTTACAGGGATAAACAGGTCACCAAGCTAAGAAAACGCTGTGAGAGAAATTATGTATGTCAAGGACCTATCTGGTTAAGGTGCTGAATGTGTTAAGGGAGTGCAAGGGAAGAGACCTAGCATCTTAAAACTCAGAAATACATGGAAATTTGTAACTTAACTTTAAAACAACACTACTAGTATTACCAGTTAATACATGAGGAAATCAAGGTCAAATTTCATGAGGCTAAGACACAAAATTTCTAAGAAATAAAAACCTGAACTCCAGCTCCAGGCAAGTTTTTTTTTTTTTTTTTTTTTTTTTAAAGACTAAGATCGAGTACTAGAAACAGCCCTGCATAGCAATCAGTGTCCAAAAGTGGAATTGTGTTTGATTTGGTTTTTTTCTACTTAAAACCAAGTCATCCAGTAAGAGAAACAGAACAAAGTGAATGGCTAAATAAAAACTCAAGTTTAATGGAAAGAAAGCTTTCAAGGCATCTTTAAAGGCACATGGGAATCAATTACAAGAACAGCTTAGAAAACCAGAGGGGAAGTGACTGGGAGTACCCACGGCTCAGGGGCAGCGCCCAGAGGGGCGAGGGAAAGAGGCCCTCAGACCAAGTGTGAAGGAGGCGGCTGGACTGAGGCCTGTATGGAACCTTCACTGGAGCAGGAAAGGGAAATGGCTGCTTCAAAACACCTCGGAAGATGACACATGAGGGCAGTACGATTAAATGGTGGCAAATGAACAGAGAGGTCCCGACAGAAACAAAACAGCTCCTGCACAAGTGCTGAAGGGCCACCAAGACAGACAGGTGCCAGAGGGCTCTTGACAGCCTCTGAAGGTGTGCACTCATTTGCACACCAGACAATCTAGAAGACGAACAGCACAGGAGGCTTAGCCAAGGTGCAGTGCATTCCAGGTGCACATTAACTGTCACTTTTTCCTCTTACATGGTACTAGATTTAAAATAAAAGAATCTTTTAGATTTAATTGTTTTACATCTATGTCTTGCAGGTATGTATGCATGTGCACTGCATGTATGCTTGGTGTCTAAGAAGGTCAGAAAAGGGCATCAGATCCCTTGGAAATGGAGTTGCAGACGGTTGTAAGTGGCCACGTGGGTGCTGGAAATCAAACCTGGATTTTCTGCAGGAACAGTCAAATGTTCTTAACTGCTGAACCATCTCTCTGCCCAGTATTGCATTTTTTATCCACTGAAGAGTAACTTATGGACCAGATCATAATGTGCCAAGAATTCAGATAATTGATTTACATTATATTTAAATTTTTATTTATTTAGTTGTATGAGTGTTTTGCCTACATGTCTATGTATTACATGTATGCTTAGTGTCCTCAGAGGTTAAAAGGTATGTCTGGGGTGGGAGGAGGTGCGGGTGTGGGGTGGGGTAGGAGTGGTAGTTCAACTGGACCTGAAGTCATACATGTTGTGAGCCACCATCTTCGGCTCCCAGCTTCACTGGTACTGGGAACCTAGCCTATGTCATCTGTAAGAGCAACACATGCCCTTCAACACCAAGCCATCACGCCAGCCCTACACTGTATATTTTAAATATATGAGTGCTACCAAGTTTCATGTTGTAAATGAGAAAACTTAAACTATCTAGTGTCCTGGGGATAGTGGTGAAAAAGCATACACATAAATAAACAAGCACATGAGTACAGATGACAGCCACTGCACATGACTACAACATTAAATCTTGATTAAAAACCACATCATTAGTGAGATTATCAGACACAAAGGCTGCTGCCTTTATTATTTTAAACAGGTTGGCACTGAAGGTAGAAACCGTGGCAAATACACCAAGCATACCCTTAGCCAGTGAGTTAAATTCCCTAGTCCTGTTACTGCAGATTTCTGACTGTGAAAGCCATATGGATTAGTTACACTTCTCTTACATTTTCCCTCCCCAGTCCCGCCTTGGCTGAGGTTAACTCCCACACTTGTTATAAACAAAACCATCTAGTAATAGAAATACACTAGCATCTTCCAGACTGTAGATGACACAAAGCTACTGGAGGAAGTGGAATATCTAGATAGCAAGGACAAGTAATCTGAGTGGCAGTGGAGATGGACTCCACTAAGGAAAAATCCAGTCCGGCTATAGCACAGCTGTTGGAATCTTTGCTCTTCACATTTTCAAAAAGGAAGTTAGAAATGATTGTCTAAGTTAAAGGAAGGAAGGAAGGAAGGAAGGTAAAGAAAAGGAAAAAGTTTAGGTTAACTGATTTTGGCCAGCAATCTCAAGAGTGTTTCCTATGGGAATGTCAGTGTTAAAAAGCCAAGCCAGGGGAGGCAGACAGCTCACAGGCAGAGCACCTGCCTACTGTAAACAAAACCTTAAGTTCTTTCACCAGTGCCAATGAACTATCAGTTTAAGTGGTCCTCAGTGGATTCTGCCACTGTGAGCTAGAGATAACAAAAGGCAGATAGACCTTTGTCTAAGTGCACTCTTTCTAGTTCTTTGGTTCAAGTACTCGGAGCTCCAGGCCCCAGCAGCAGCCTCAGCTGTAACCCCGCACTTCTTCCCTTCCAGGGCAGTGACAGAGGTACACGGTGTTACACAGCAGCCTGACTCTCCTGCTCTCCAAACAAAGCTAACTCCTGACTGTTAGACACCAGTCACAACAACACATGAATAGGCAGGCCACACTCAGTCACATGAAAAGATGGTGCAGAAGAAATGCCTGTGTGGGTCACTGTGAGGATATGGAGCTCCAAGTTACAGTACAACTCCGAAAAGGAACCAAAGGCTCACTAGAGAGGACTCAGAGAATGTCGGCTCTCTGTTCTGCTGCAACGAAAAAGGAGGCAGAGCATCATGGGTATGGGGGCAGCCACAATGCCAGGTTCACGGAAGATAACGTAAAAGCTTTTCAAGAATTTAAGAGTCATGAGAAATGGGGACCTGGTCTCCCCAGCTCTCTACCCACTAAACCAATGAGGGAGGAGAGTGCCTCGGGGAAAAATACTTACAGGATCCAATCCTTCTTTCTCTAGTTTGGCTTTCTCCAAGTAGTAACTTCTCTCGGCCACGCTGAGGAGCCTCCAGCTTTCACTAATCTTCTTATTGATCTCAGACTGGGGCAGGTGGGGGAGCTCCTGCTGCACTTTCAAGTAGATGTCGTAGTAGTATAGAAGGTAAGCAGACCTGCGGAACCAAGAACTTCCCTTACTGCAGCTGCACTCACTGCAACTACGGGTGCTAGCCAAAGGCCGCTAAAGTGAAACAAAGCCAAACTCTCAATTCAAAGCACTGTTTCTAAACAAGAAAGAAAAACCAGGTGAAGATCTGTAACACGCCCAGTTAAATAGCCAAATACAGCCAAATATGCAGGGCTGCTGTCGTTGTACTCCCAGGCAAAGGTGACAGAGGGGGCGGACTACTCAGGCTTATTACACACATACATTACTACTCTGCCTTTGGTCATCTAACTGGCCAAACGTAACGCATCAAGGCTGAGAGAAGCAAGCAGGTAATTATCAGAGTAGTGCAGGCCTGGTAAGCTCAGCCAGAAGGAAACTTAAGTGCAGAATATCTGTAGGAATCACTGGCATCACTTATAACTGTAATATTCATAATGTCCTGTTTAAAATATTTAAATAATAATTGCATAATAGAAATATGTTATTTCTACAAAAGAGTCTACAGAGTCTAGCATTACTCAGCTCGCATTCCTTTAACAGCCTGGTAACATAACAAAGTCTGACCCTTTGCACCCCAAACTCTCCCCTACAGCAGTGACCACTCAAGACACAGACACACAGACACACACACAGACACACACAGACACACACACACAGACATACGCACACACACACAGACACACACTCTTTCTCCCCCCAACTACATCAATGCCTCCCGCCCCACTACATCAATGCCCTTTTTCCCACATCAATGTCCCCTCAGACTGTCTCTCTCCCCCACATCAATGCCAACTCTGACAAATGCACTCTAAATGAACCTTGTGTCTTCTTCAACACAGCTCCCCAAGCAAATTTGTTGATAAGTACCATCAGCAACCAAAATATTAAGGCTAACCTGGGTTTCTTGGCCTTTTCTCCATGTATTTTATACTTCTTCTTCTTCTTAGGTGGCCCAGGGGAAGTGTAATAAGCTTCCTCGATTTCCTCCATCAGGACAGTTACCTCAGTACCATCATACGGTGCATCCATGGCTGGAGAAGACAGAAGTCAACAAAGAGCTTTAAGTATCCAATGTAAAAGAGCAGCAGCTTCTGCTAGGGTCTGGGCTAGCTGCTTCCCAAATCCAACAGACCCTAACAAGCACATGTGGTGCTTGATGCTTACACATACAAATGCTGCCACTGAGTCTTTTGTTTAGGCAAGTTTGGTAGCACAGGTTTTTGAGAACCTTCACTTACATCCCCTCGTGGGATACTGCTGTCCCATATAGTGAGAATTTCATAAAGATCCAGACATTTTTTTACATTACCCGGCCAAGAGTTAAAAGTTCTGGCCCTACCCTTACAGTTTCACCGCCCTAAATGAGTTTCAATGATTCAATTAAACATGTAATAATAAGGTACTTTCTATGTAAGAGATTCAGTTCTGCTGCCAGCTTGTGGGATTTGGAGCAGGCCTTCTAACTACTCTAGATTCTGTTGTCTCTTTCTTGTATGTTAAAAAAAAAAAGTGGGTAGGGAGCTGGAAAGATGGCTCCATGGTTCCCAGCATCCACAAGGCAGCTCGCAACTACCTATAACTTAATTTCCAGGAGATGGATGCCCTCCTCTGATGTCCACCACAGGCACTAGGCACGTACAAGGTACATAGACATATACACACAGACATACACACAGCCAAACACTTAACAGAGAGTAAATAAAACTAATAAAAACATTTTTAAACAGGCTCACCTTTGGCACACACAGACTGGTGTTTATGTGTTAGGGGCTGTTACTGTGGGTGCACGTGCGCCTTAGGGTCTCTACTGCTGTAATACAACACCAATACCAAAGGCAACTCATGGAGGAAAGGGTTTACTTGAGCTTAAGAGTTTGGTTCCGCATAACAGTCCATCACTGAGGGAAGTCAGGGCAAGAACTCCAGGCCACGGATGAGTGCCACTTACTGGATTGCTCCTCATAGCTTGCTCTGTCTGTTTTCTTAACCACTGGGCTGGTAGTCCTGACCAGAGTGAGCTGAGCCCTCCAACCCCCTACATCAATCCTCAGTCAAGAAAACACACCACACCACAGGCTCTGCCCGAAGGATGATCTGGTAGGGGGTGTTTTCCCAACTGAAGTTCCCTATTCCAAAACGACAGGCTTTTGCCGAGTTGACACAAAAACTAGCCAGCCCAGCATGCATGGGAGTGGGTCCACGTGTGTGCACATGATGGCCAGAGGTCAGTCTTGGCATTTCTTAGATGTTGCCCATCTTGGTTTTTGAACATGGTCTCTTCTTAGCCCGAAGCTCAACAGACTGTGTAGGCTGGCTAGCTAGGGAACCCAGGGACTGCCTAGCACTGAGAGCCACTGTTGAAAACATCTGAAGCTTGAACTTGGGTCCTTCTGTTTACCCATGGTAACTGTCTCACCAGCGAGGCCCATCCCACAGACTTACATGAAGGACTCAAAGGGTTTAGATCACGTAACTGCTGGAGTCCAGCCAAGTAATGAAAGAGCTCATTATTAAAGACTATCTTCTGTAGTGAAGATACTTAACAACCCGCCCACCCACAAGGCCCAAATATCGAAAATAAGTTTTTAATCCAAAAATTGAGCCCCTGGTTCTTTTCTTCCCAGTGTTCCAGTGCCACCCACCTTGACTGGCAATCTTCTACACTAGGACTATTCAATAAACTCTGATGGAAATGTTCTCTAACAATGTTGCCCAATAATGGTAGCCACTAGTCACAGGTGCTTACTAGGAACCTGAAATAGGGCTCTCAGGCAAAACCAACTAATTTTCAGTATGCGGAACTGTAACTGTATGGCTAGCGGCTGTAGTGGCAGACGGCACAGATCTAAATGGTATCCTTGCTGGTGTGCTGGGGGCATATTTGTAATCCCAGTACTGGGCAAGCGGAAACAGGAGGATCAGGAGTTCAAGGCCAAACCTCAATACATCAGTACATCAGACCCTGACTCAAAAAACAAACAAACAAAAAACACCCCAAAAACAAACAAACAAACAAAAAAACAAAAAGAAAACAAAAACAAAAAACCAAAAATAAATAAATAGTAACCTGACAGACCAACACAGTTCTCTGGAGCTAGGTAGCTTTTTGTTTTGTCTAGGAAAAGACAAGCATAAATACTTGAATAGTTCAAGAAGAGCTAATTACGGTCAAGCACTAAAATGGAATTTCACCAACTCAATCCTTAGAGGCGAAAGTCCCAGAATCACCTACATTTTATGAGAAGGAAACATGACTGCTCTTGTCAATCTATAGAACAAATCTCAGGAGAAAGAGTGGTGACAGTGAACACGAACAGTAAACATACCGATAGGTATGGCAGAGCCCACACACAACCCACTTAGACCTCAGAGATGATTCCTGACGAGAAAAAAAGAGAAAGGAGGAATCCAGGAGACTTGGATGCAAGCCAAAATTCTTCCCACCTGAACAGAGCCAAGTGTATTTCGTACCTAAATCTCAGCTCTTTCTCCTAGGAGATGATGATAAACAAGCTGAGCCTAAGCTTTGGGAGATAAGAACCCTGCCTGCCCCCACCATTATTCACAAGGGCTCTTGAAACCTTCCCTTCATGTACACTAAGGGCATTCTCTCCCCAGTCCCCAAATGTGTGCATGTATGTGCACCCATACATACATGTGCGCATGTTTCAAAGAGGTATGGAAAGCCAGAGAGGTTTCCTACAGCTCTTCCAGAGGACCTATGTTCATTTCCCAACACCAACATGACAGCTCACAACTACTTGGAACTCCAGTTCTAGGGGGTCTGATGACATCTTCTGGCCTTTGTGGGCATCTGGCACCTATGTGGTACACAGACATACATGCAGGCAAAACCACTCATACACATAAAATAAAATAGCTTTTTTTTAAACGGGGGTGAAATGTTGTGTGTTTGAGTGCTGTAGAGGAGAGATTTTGACACCTGTCAGAAGTATTTCTTTCGATGCTAGCACCCGTTCGGCCGCTCACAGGGTGAGTCAGGATCCACCCACATGTATGTTGGGTGGACATGATGGCCTCTGTGTGCTAACAGTCTTGGAGAGTGAAGACAGGATCCCAGGAGAGTGAGTAGTCGTGTTGTCCATCTCTAGTTTTGGCTAAGGGACCCTGCTTCAGACGAGAGAGTGAGCTACAAAGATTCTGGACATTAACCTTGGGTCTCCACGTACTGCAAACTTCCATCCACAACACATGAATATGCATGCACACAGCACTTCCTCATACATAGAAAAAGCAGGAAAAACCAAAAACACCCAGCTTTTTTTTTTGTAATGTTCGTTGGTGTTTTGCCTGCATGTATGCTTGTGTAAAGGTGACGGACACCCTGGAAAAGGGAGTCACAGACAGGTGTGAACTGCCATGTGTGTCCTGGGAACTGAATGGGGGACCTCTAAATGAGCAGCCAGTGCTCTTAATTGCCGTGCTATCTTTCTAGTCCCCATCTTAAAGATATACCCCAGGTTAAGAACATATTCCTTAGTTATTTTATAGTTGTGTCAGCTCTAAGTGACTTCTCTTCTGCTGTTCTTCCCTAAAACCTTACAAAGAGGAAAAAGAAAAAAAGGGAGGAAAAAAACCCAAAAAACAAAAAAACTTGCTTCCTAAGAGTCATAGTGAAACCCAAGACAGTCCACAATGTGGCTCTGTAAGCAAAAGGAAAACTGGTAAGAGCAGCTGCACACCAAGAACACATGGGGAGGGGGTCAAACTTTCTGCCCTATATATAACTGATATCCTGGCCTTTAAAAGCCTTGGGAGGAAGGCAGTATTGCTCCAGAAGTGCGTGTGTAAAGAACGGAACCTGTTTTAGCAGCCACAACTAACCCAGAGCCAAGTACCTTAGCATCCAGAACTAACCAAGTTAAGAGCCCATACCTTGGGGACATAAATGGACCATCTTGGGTTTCTGTTTGTTTGACTACAGTGCCCTACATCTGGGTCCAAGTTCGTGTTCAGATCCTAGGCCTCAGTACAGCAAAGCAGAGATGCGGGGGGGGCGGGGGAGAGGGAGTATGGGCATGGTGGGGAATGCCTACAGTTCTAGGGCTTAAGAGACAGAAGCAGAAGGACAGAAAGTTGAAAGCTCACCTCACCTACAATAGTGAGTGTAAGGCCAGCCCGGGATGCATGAGACCCTGTCTCAAACACCAAAAACAAGACAAGAAGGGGGCCCTTTTGAGGACATAAAAGTCTGCGTCCTAATGTAAGTTCCACGGTTGAACAGCATTACAGATCCCTATACGGCCTTCAACAGGCTACTTTCCCTCTTTAAATCTTTCTTTTCTCATCTGTAGAATAGACGGGCCACGCCTGAAATGAGACACTTTACCCTACCAAACCTTCCGTGGAACCTCAGATGGTGGCTTCTAGCAGCTCAGCCACGGGCTACCTTTCTCCCCCTTTCTGGGCTGTCCCTAAGATAAGAGACTAAAGGGAATGGTTCTCCGCGTGGCGCGGGGCAAACACAAGCTGGAGAGGCAGCCGCAGCAGCACCCCACACTCAGGTGCCAGGGCACCACGGCGGGGCGGGGTGAGCCTAGAGGGCGGGGACTTACCCGGAGGAGCTTGCGAGCCTCGCGGCTCACATTCCCGGGGGTACGCGGCACCGGGGCTCGACAGGGGTGCTGATCGGTGCACTCGCGCTCCCGGCTGTAGGCGAGAGGCGGCTCCAAGAGTGACAGCGGTAAAGAGAAAGTGGAGGCGAGAGCTCGCGCACGCATCCCGGGGGCTGGAGGAACCCCGGCCCCGCGGCCCCGCCCGGCGACACACGGCGCGGAGTCGCCACAGTCCCTCTCGCTCCCGGTCCGAGTCGCGCCGCGGGGTCGTGAAGGGCGAGTGGAGGGGGCCCGCAGGTTCGCGCACAGGCTCGACCGACGCCTGCCGAGGGCCCCGGGGATCAGGCCCCGGGAAGCCCGAGGAAGGGAGCAAGGACGCGAATCTACGCGGCACCGGCGCGCTGGTGGCAGCGGCGACAGCACACCACGGATCGCCAGGGAGACCCGTCCCGGCGGCCCTCGCGGCGCACCGGAAGCGGCCGGCGCGCGTGATTGCGTGCGACCCTCGCGCAGGCGCAACCGACGGGTCCGCTGTTGGAACCGATTGGAAGCTTAGGAGCTGGATGGGGCGGCCGGGTGGCGGGATCGTTAAGGCGGATTGCTTCCGGCCAGACTTCCCAGAGCCGGAAGCTGGGACTGCGCTTGCGAAACTAGGAGGCCACTTGGCCCAGGGCCGGGCTATGGGACAGTCAGGTAACAGGGGCGGAGCTGGGCTGAGCTCAGCCTCACCTTTCAGAGCTTTCTCTTCCCCTTGAGCTCGAGACTGATATTTAGTGCTGCACCGTGTTTCCCTCCTCACTCCAAGTGAGCAGTCCCAATAGTGACTTTCTGGAATGTAGAGCTCAGGGAACGTAGGACTGGACTGGATTTTTAACATCCATAGATTGTGCCACATTTAAACAAGTTCCTGCAAGTCCGCTTGCAAATGTAGCGCCGGTCTTTCCCCATGTCCACCTGTCACTGTCACCATCTTTTCGAGCTACCATCATCTGCCTGGCCTCATGCAGTGCTTCCTGCCTCCTCCACTCTGGTCTCTACAGCCAGCACAGCAGATTGATCCTTTTGCATGGCTGAGTCTGATCTGGTGGCTGGTCTTTGGGCCAGGGAATGTAGATCAGTGGTAGAAGGGCCTCCCTAGCATGTGTTTAGCGCTGGGTTCAATCTCCGAGACAATTCTTACCCCCGCCCCAGACATAATGATGATGATTTGACCAGGACTAACCCGTCTAAAGATACTAACCCGTCTCTTCATCTTCCCATGTCTTCTCGCAGTATCAGTAGTTTTCAGAACAAGTTATGACATTCATGTATAAACTGACAACATGATATGAGAGAATATTCAGAGGCATCTGGAAGAGTCCAGAGCAGAGCAAGAGGTAGACCGAACATAGCTAACAGACTGGACCTGGGTGGTGAAAGAAGTGTCAGGCCCAAAGGAAGCTCCATTTTCCCAAACTCCAAAAGGCAAGAGAGGAATGGCTATCTGTGGCGCCCGTTAGCATACTGCAACGCACACTAGCCTCCAGCCTCTCTCGGTATCACAAGTACCTGCTACACACTTCAAAGTCAGTGCTAGCCTCCTGACTTTATAAATAAAAAAAGATTTATTTATTTAATAGGAGTAGGCTGTCACTGTCCAGACACACCAGAGGAGGGTGTCGAATCCAATTACAGGTGGTTGTGAGCCACCATGTGGTTGCTGGGAATTGAACTCAGGACCTCCGGAAGAGCAACCAGTACTCTTAACCACTGAGCCATCCCTCCAGCCCCCTAACTCTTATCACCTCCTCCCTTACCCTAAACTTCCTCCACCTCAGAGGCTCCCCACTCCCCTTATTCATTCTCCTTATAGCCCTGCTATTTTCAATATGCTTTCCCTCCCTCCCCCCAATCTCTCTGCTCTGCTCCAAAGTCTCTCATGGCCAGGCCTAGTCTGATGGCCAAGTTCGGTCTACTACTTTCTCTCTGCTCCGGACTCTTCAAGATGCCTCTGGCTCTTCTCTTTCTTATAACTACAATAAAAGCCTTCCCCTTAACTATACCACAGAGTGGTTATGTTGTCAGTTTATTCAGCAGCAGGAGCAGAATACACACACACATACACACACGGGGGGGGGGGGGAGAAGAGGAGAGAGAGAAGAGAGAGAGATTCTCGTGCAGAAATAGCTTTGGGTACTTCATTCTCTGAAGCTGATGGTGGGAGTTTAGGGCTGGGGAAGAGGTGAGAAGGGTTAGCCGCACTTTGAAATGTTTGAAAGCACTTGAAACGTTGAAGGAGCCCAAAGACCAGCACCAGCTTTATTATGCTAATAGGCACCACAGGTGCCTTCTGCCAGTGAAAAGAGAAAGTGACTGCTTTCAGTAGGAGGAAACTGGCTTCACAAGTTCCTGAGAAAAGCTGGCTTTTATCTTACTGCCAGAAATCCTCCTGTAGTCCAGACTGAGCCGATTTCTGGATATCTGGACCGCATTTTGGAGTTTTGGGAACCGGGGTTTCCTTTGGACCTAACGATCTGGAGCAGTCACATTCGTGCTGCTGCAAGGAAGCTCTATTAATGGTAGTACATTCTCAGTAAGTGGTCCCCATCTCAGTAATGACTTCAGCATCCACTAGAATGTTCAGCACTCAAATCAGACATCTCAAGGGTTACCCTTTACTCCTTCACTTCACACCAAAGCACAAAACCAGCCATCCCCACCCATTGTTTTCTGTAAACCAGCTTCCCATATCTGATCTGGGCTGTTACCCTGTCCCCATTCAGTGCTGGCGATCGAGCTCAGGGCTCTGTACACGTGCCCTGCTGCAGGGCTACACTCCTAACTCTAGAATTCCTATGTTTTTCTCTGACACCAACTCTTTTTTTTTTTTTTTTTAAGATTTATTTATTTTATGTGTATGAGTACTCTGCAGCTGTACAGATGGCCGTGAGCTATCGTGTGTGGCTGCTGGGAATTGGACTCAGGACCTCTGCAGGCCCCCATCGCTCTGGCCTCGCTCGCTCTGGCGTAATTCACTGTAGCTGTCTTCAGATGCACCAGAAGAGGGCATCTGATCTCATTAAGGGTGGTTGTGCGCCATCATGTGGTTGCTGGGATTTGAACTCAGGACCTTCGGAAGAGCAGTCAGTGTTCTTACCCGATAAGCCATCTCGCCAGCCCTGACACCAACTCTTTCAACAAGTCTTTCCCCACCCCCCCTCTTTAAAGCCTTTCAGGTACTCCCCATTGTACTTAAATTAGCCTCCAAATTTTATAAGGTGAATTCCCACTACAGCAAAAATAAATACTGAATAAACCAACAAATAACAAACTTACCTAAGGGATGGTGCTTCATCTGACCACACTGAGCAGAAAAGGCATTTGTTTTCAATCTTCAGAGTTCTAGGTCTGGCACTTAGTCTACAGCTTCTCCCCACAGCTTAGCCCTCTCTCAGTCACTTGAGCCACTGCCCGGCCCCTATAGGCAGAGTTTACAGCATTTATCTAAGACCCAGTACTTTAATTTGAAAGGGATTTTGGGAGTCCTCTATCTGGTCCTGTGGGTTTTGTAACAGGGACTTAGTAGCCTCCTAGACCTTAGCATGATGCAAATACCATTCAGGCCATAAAACTGAGCATGTAGACAAGGGGGCCACCTGTCTACAAGAAAACAGAGACCTCATTGGTCAAAGTCTGGAGAAGTCTCTAAATTTATTTTCGCTTGCTTTTTAGCTTCTGTAGTTCTGCTTCTGGCTACCTGTTCTTGCTAAATGAAGTATGTCAACCCAGAATGTGGATTTTTGTCCTTAAAAGCTCACTATGAGAAAGCACACTGGGGTCCCAAACACCTAGTGTAGTCTCTAGCTCATATAGATGTTCTGTTGGCCTAAACCCCTGTCTGAGAAGCCTCTGTGGGAAGGGATAGCCCTTTTCGTTTTCAGATATGCAACATATCAGAATCACTTTGCTCTCTCAAAACGACACATGCCCTCATGGAGATTTCATCCAGTAAGTGCTAGGTCGAGCCTTCCTATCAGATAAGATGTGCCCTCACTAGCTCAGTCTAAAGTTGTTTGCTTGTTTGTTGTTTTTTTGAAACAGGGTCTTGTTATTTAGCTTTGGCTGGCCTTAAATGGTCACAGTCCTCCTGCCTTAGTAGCCCCAGTGCTGGGATTAAAAGCATGTGCTACTATGCCTAAATTCATTATAAAACAGGAAGCATGCTGAGAGAGGGATTGTAGTATATAATTTGCCCATTACTTCTGTCATTATCTCCTACCCAGACCATCAGCAATAGCATCCAAATATCCCATCCATTTCCCACAAAATAACAAGATTGATGTTTTGTTTGTTTTTCCAGATAGGGTTTCTCTGTGTAGCCCTGGCTGTCCTGGAACTCACTCTGTAGACCAGGCTATCTTCAGACTCAGAGATCCGCCTGCCTCTGCCCCCCCCCCCGCCCAGTGCTGGGATTAAAGGCGTGCGCCACCACTGTTCAGTGATATTATTTTTTTTTTAAAGATGCAAAGCAGGCAGAGAATAGTGGTACAGGACAGTGATCCTCCCAGCCTTGGGAGAGACTGAGGAAAGAGGATTTCCAGTTTCTACAGGATTTCCAGCCTGCTACATTGCAAGAGAGGAGAGACAGAGAGACACAGGGAGAATATGGATGAGAAGGAAAATGAATGAATGTTCTTTCTGCAAACTCCCTGGAAAATGTGCGTGACTTTCTGGCCACACCCGGAGTAAATGTCTGCTGCTTACCACAGCATCTGAATGCTCTGGCCCTCCACTCCTGTGACGCATGTGGAGTCATGCAAATCCTTCAGAACACTTCAGACTCTTTCCTGCTTTTGAGATTTTGCTGATGCTCTGTCCTTGTTTGCACTGCCCCCACCCACCCACCCCAGTGCTCTCCATGGAGCTCTCCGCTCAAATGCCATCTTCTCTGTAACTTTATACATAGATTCCGACTCACACCCACACACCATTGCAGTAATGAGGACTGAAACCTGGGCTTTGAGCATGCTACACAAGTACTGTACCACTGAGCTATATCCCTAGCCTTTGAAATATTTATGTGAGATAGTCTCACTTACTTGACCACCAACTGATTTTGCTCCCTCCACCTCTCCATAGCTGGATTACAGGCTTGCACCACCACAGCAAACAGATCTTTTTCTTTTATTCTCTCCCATTACCTTTCCTTTCTTCATAGCACTTACGCTCAGTGATTGCCTACTTACCTGTTAATTAACCGTCTTCCTCTGTTTTACTTTCCTTGGGGTGTATAACTCGACTCTGTTGTTCATCGCTGTGTCCTTACTGCTTAGAACCTATAAATGTTCATTAAATGAATGTGTGTCACCCAAACCATCCTCCTGCTGTGGAAATCCATTTCAGGTAGATGTGAGAGTTCTCATTTTAGCTGAGTTTTTGAGCAGGGCAATGGCATACCAGATATATCAGTGATCTGAGTTAAAAAATCTTTGTGGCTCTGGACTAGTCTCTTCCTCTGGCCTTTTTCTGTATCTATAAAACAAGGCTCCTTGAATTTATACATTATAAAGGCAAACATTCAATTGAGTGTGATGTTTTCCATATGCTTGGCCCAGGGGGTGGCACTATTAGAAGGTTTGGCCCTGTTGGAGTAGGTATAGCCTTGTTGGACTAGATATGTCACTGTGGGTGTGGGCTTTGTATTAGTCAGGGTTCTCTAGAGTCACAGAACTTATGGTAGTCTCTATGTAGTAAAGGAATTTATTGATGACTTACAGTCTGTAGTCCAACTCCCAACAATGGTCGGCAGTAGCTGTGAAGGGAAGTCCGAGGATCCCACATTCCCACAAGGCAAGCAGGTGAAGCAGAGCGAACTTTCCTTCTTCCAATGTCCTTATATAGGTCTCCAGCAAAAGGTGTGGCCCAGGTTAAAGGTGTGTACCACCACACGTTTAACCCCAGATAACTCTGCTTGAACTCGTAGATCTTCCAGTCTTAATCTTCTAGGATTCATAGCCACTATACCACCACACCTTTAATTCCAGATGATCTTGAACTCATAGATCTTTCTATCTTAATCCTCTGGGATTCATAGCCACTATACCTCAAGATCTCCATGCCAAGATTCAGGTCGGAAACTTGTATCTCTCAGCCTCCAGATTAGGGCCAGGTGAGCCTTCTAATTCTGGATTGTAGTTCATTTCAGATATAGTCAAGTTGACAACCAGGAATAGCCACTACAGGCTTTAGGGCCCTCATCCTAGCTGCCTGGAAGCCAGTATTCTACTAGCAGGCTCCAGATGAAGATGTAGAACTCTCAGCTCCTCCTGCACCACGCCTGCCTGAATGCTGCCATGCTCCCACCTTGATGATACTGGACTGAAGTTCTGAACCTGTATGCCAGCCACAAGTAAATGCTGTCCTTATAAGAGTTGCCTTGGTCATGGTGTCTGTTCACAGCAGTAAAACCCTAACTAAGACATTGGGCAGACTTACATTTTCAGAGGTCAGTCGTTATCATCATACAGGAAGCATAGCAGAGTGCAGATAGGTATGGTGCTGGAAAAGGAGCTGAGAGTTCTCCATCTTCATCCAAAGGCAGCAGAAGGAGACGAGTCTGGATCACACCAGCCAGACTTAAGTATATATATGAGACCTCAAAGCCCTGCCTCCACAGTGACACACTTCCCCCAGTAAGGCCACACTTCCTAATAGTGCCACTCCCTGGGCCAAGCATATTGAAACTACCATACTAATGTTGTGGCTTGAATGAGATGTAACCCATGGTCTCAGGCATATGAAAACTTGGTCCCTGGTTGATGGTGTTTGGGGAAGCTTAGGAGGTGTAGCTTTGTTGGAGGAAGTATGTCACTGGGGACAAGCTTTGGAGGAAGTGTGTCACTGGGACAAGCTTTGGAGGAAGTGTGTCACTTGGGACAGGCTTTGGCTTTCCATTGTGCTCCTTCTGCTTCCTGCTTAGTGCAAGCCTTCAGCTCCCAGATCCAGCTGCCATGCCTCCACTCTGCCATTATGGATTTTTATTTTTCTGGAGTCATAGGCCAAAATAAACTCATATACGAGTTGCCTTGATCATGGTGTTTTTAATACAGATAAGATACTGAATTAATTTAAACAAAGGGATCTTGTTATGACAGCACACACAGTACTCTGAGATCATAAAGCTTCCTAGAGTGGAACTGGAGAAATTGAATTTGTCTAATTTGTGTGTTCTCCTTTGACTAATACAGTGCTTCTCAAACTTGCCTATACATCAGGGGTACCTGAGGATCTTTGAATTAATCCCAAAGCCCAGACATTAGCCCTGGATGGCCTCCCTGTCTAGACCAAACTGGCCTCAAACCCGAAAAGGTCTGCCTGCCTCTGCCTCCCAAGTAGGACCCTACCTGATGGTCCTGGGTCCATAAGTTGAAAACTGCTGGTGTAGCTGGATCCTCACACTTCTGGAGCTTGAATGTATTCCCTGTTGTCAGTTACTTGCTCAAAAAATAAAAAGCATAAGCTGTAGACTCTAGACTTAACGGATTCTTTTCTCCCTTCTGCTAACTGGATAACTCTAGAGTCTTCTTGAATACTCTAGTTATCTAAGCATTGAGTAGGAGTATGCTTATCTGTGCCCAAGAAATTAACATCTGGCCTTAAGATGTAGTACGTGACATAGAGTGCTGGATGCAGGATCATGCTATGATTGGATTCTGCCCACTGCTTCCTAATGCCTGTGAGTAATCCAGTCTGTAACATGGATTAAGATGAAGACATGTGCCAGGTGGTGGTGGTGCACACCTTTAATCCCAGCACTTGGGAGGCAGAGGCAGGCGGATTTCTGAGTTTAAGGCCAGCCTGGTCTACAGAGTGAGTTCCAGGACAACCAGGGCTACACAGAGAAACCCTGTCTCAAAAAACAAACAAACAAAAAACAAAACAAAAATAAAAGATGAAGACATGTTACATTTGCCCTGCAGTTCATTATGTATATCCTTCAGAGAAAGGAGCTATATTTAAGTTATTTAAGACTGCTTAAATTTATAGTCAAATTCGTATGGTTTTCCATACAGAGATATTCTTAACATCTTTTATAGTCTTAGTATCTGTTACCAATAAATTAGAGAAATATCAAGTTCATTTGTAGAGAGCATGTATAGTACGTATTAAAATGTTACCATTGTTTAAAGAATGTTTATTTCTTAAGTTTTTATTTATGTGTATATATTTGTGCCTGTCCAGGGAGGCCAGAGGACACTGGACCTCCTGGAGCTGAATTTACAGGTGTTTTGACCTCTCTGACCTGGGTGCTGGGAACTAAACTTGGGCCTTTTGGAAGAGCAGCAAGTGCTCTTAACTGCTGAGCCATATCTGTGGCTCATATCATCCCTTACTGTGTAGTTTAAATTTACTTTCTTTTATTCAAGGGTGTGTATGCACAGAAGTCAGGGGACACGTTCTGGGACTCGATTCTCCCTTGCCACCTGTGGGTTACAAGGGATGAAACCCAGGTCTCATCAGACATATGCAGCTAGTGCTGTTACCCCAAGCTACCTCGCTGGCTCTGCTAGTCTTTATTTTGTAATTTTGCACCCTTACTTATGGCGTGTGAGTATACACCTACAATGACACACATGGAGTTCAGAGGTCAGTTCTCTTCTTCCACCGTTTGTGTTTTAATGATCTAACTCATCTCATCAGGTTTGATGGCACCTGCCTCTACCCAGTGAGCCATCTTGATGTGGCAGCTTAGTGTTGTTTTCTGCCAGTCTTCCTTCTGGGTAATTGCATGGATTTTTCAGAAACCCATGGCAATTGTTTTTCTTTCTGCAGTTTGTTAATTGAAACAGACACATAAAGCAGATTTATTATAAAAGTGCTTCTGCGGAGAGCCGTTCCAAGAGCCAGCTGTCTCATAAGCAAGCCCTCATTTGGCTAAGCTTGCTGCTATTGGTTGCTTCCGCATCTGGTGACCTGTCCGCTTTTGTCATGTTGCCCATTGGGATTGGCTAAGCTTGGGAATACTCAATGGCCGAAGGTGGGCCGGAAGGCGGAGCTTAAGTAAGGACTTCCCAGAGGCAGGAAGGCAGAGCTTAAGTAACAGCTCTAGAGAGGCAGGAGCAGCAGAAGCCAGGAGGCAGGAGAAGAAGCAGGAGGAGCAGGAGGGAGAAGCAGGAGGGGAAACATTGTTAAAAGGTTCCTGAATAAACTGCTAAAAGGAAGAGTTCTCGGGTTGCGTCTTTCTTGCTGGTCCAGGCGGACGTAACATGCTTCCATATTGAATAAAGCAAGTCAACAAAAATACAGAAATGTTTGGATTTTTTTTCTCCTCTTTAACAAGCCAGCATGAAATTTTGAAATAAAAGTACTGGGAGGGCTTGCGAGATGGCTCAGCGGGTAAGAACACTGACTGTTCTTCCGAAGGTCCTGAGTTCGGATCCCAGCAACCACATGGTGGCTCACAACCACCCGTAATGAGATCTGCCGCCCCCTTCTGGTATGTCTGAAGACAGCTACAGTGTATTACACTGGAGCGAGCTGGATGGAGTGAGTGGGGCTGTCCTGAGTTCAGTTCCCAGCAGCCCCATGATGGGTCACAGCCATCTGTACAGCTACAGTGTACTCATACACATAAAAAATAAATAAATAAATAAATAAATCTTAAAAAAAAAAAAAAAGAAATAAAAGTACTGAATATCTTTTAATATTTTGAGACCGGTTCTCATTATATAGTTCGGGCTAGCCTAGCCTAGCCTTGAACTGGCAGTCCCTCTGCCTCAGCTTTCTGAGATTAGAGGTGTGTATGCTGATGACTGTCTTATATTTTAGATTCTGAACACTTGGCAGATGAAAATGTCTCCTGGATAGAGCCCGTGGCTGTATCTAGTGCTGCCCTCAGCTGCCTATGTCAGGGTTAATTCAAAGCCCTTTCCTGGCCCACCCTTCTGTGGACCTTACTGCTTATTCTGCAAATTCTTTTGGGATCTTGCCATTTCCCTGACCAAGTTTCTATGCTGGCTCTTAAGTACCTACAAGAATACAAAATTGGCTGGGCGTGGTGGCGCACGCTTTTAATCCCAGCACTTGGGAGGCAGAGGCAGGAAGATGTCTGAGTTCGAGGCTAGCCTGGTCTACAGAGTGAGTTCCAGGACAGCCAGGGCTCCATAGAGAAACCCTGTCTCGAAAAACAAAGACAAAAAAATACAAAATCAGAGCCGAGTGGTAGTGGCATAAATCCAACACTGGACAGGCAGAGGCAGGTGGACCTCTATGAGTTCAAGGCCAGCCTGGTCTACACAGTAAGTTCCAGGATGTTACACAAGGAAACCTTGCCTCAGAAACAAACACAAACAAGCAAGCAAGCAAACAAACAAAAAACTAAATCAGATCATCCCTCTGAGTTTTTATTCCCTGTATAGTTGACTTGAACCTCCATTTCCAACCTGGCTGCTCAGCACAATACAGTGTTAGGATGTTCCCCAAACTGACCCTCGCCTTCCTTCACCCAGAGCCGCCTCCACTTACCTGCCTTTGCCTGGGTGCCACACCACTCGCTATCAAGCTAGACACTTTGAATTCTTTGAGACAGTGGTTCTCAACCTTCCTAATAACGTGAACCTCTACCATAGGTCCTCATGTGGTGACCCTCAACCACTAAATCATTTTGCTGTTACTCTAGAACTGTGCTTTTGCTACTGTTGTGAATTGTAAATATGTGATATGCAGGATATCTGGTACCCGTTAGACAGGCTTTTGACCCTTAGGGGGGGTCGTGACCCACAGGTTGAGAACCATTGCTTTAAGAAGTGACTGGAGTCTTTCAACCTCCAGGCTTTCATGAAGTTCCCATCAACAGAAACTCCATCCTGTTCCTTGATGTTTTCTCAGTGTTCTGTAACACTTTTTAAAAATGACTTATTTCTTCTTCGTGCATTGGTGTTTTGCCTGCATGTACGTATGTCTGTGTGAGGGTATCAGATCCCTTGGAACTGGGGTTACAAACAGTTGTGAGCTGCCATGTAGGAAACCCAGGTCCTCCATCCGGAAAAGCAGCCAGTGCTCTTAACCACTGAGCTTTCTCTCCAGCCCCCGCCCCAACACTTTAGAGTTTGAGCTCTGTGAGAGCAACAACCAGCCAGTTCTTAATGGTGCCTTGCCTGGGGCTGTGGGGATATAGCTAGGTGTATTAGTCAGGGTTCTCGAGAGTCACAGAACTTATGGTAGTCTCTATATAGTAAGGGAATTTGTTGATGACTTACAATCTGTAGTCCAATTCCCAACAATGGTCAGCAGCAGCTGTGAATGAAAGTCTAAGAATCTAGCAGTTGCTCAGTCCCACAAGGCATGCAGGTGAAGAAGAGAGAGAGAGAGCCTTCTTTCTTCCAATGTCCTTATGCAGGTCTCCAGCAGAAGGTGTGGCCCAGATTAAAGATGTGTGCCACCATGCCTGAATCTGGGACTTGCTTTGTCCCAGATGACCTTGAACTCAGAGATGTCTTTGCTTTAGTCTCCTGAGATTCATAGATGCCTCTAGATCTCCATGCCAAGATCGAGGTCAGAAATTTGTATCTCCCAGCCTCAAGATCAGGATCACAAGTGAGCCTTCTAATTCTGGATTGCAGTTCACTCCAGATATAGTCAAGTTGACAATTGGGAATAGCCACTACACTAGGGCTGTACTCAATTGGAAAGGGTTGGCCAGAATTTTCTGTATCATAGCTTCCCATCCAAATGAAACCCCATTGTCTGATGTGTTCCAATGCATAGCATTAAACTTGTGTCCTTCCATCAAAATCACTGTAAGACTTTCTGCCTCTGTTAATTCAGATGGGACTTTAACAAGAAAGGCTTCATCTAAGTGCACTGAAGACAGTAAATATGTGTTTAAACTTACTTTTTAAACAAGATTTATTTAGTTACTTTGTTTGAGTATACTGCCACTGTCTTCAGACACACCAGAAGATGGCATTGGATCCCATTACAGATGGTTGTGAGCCACCATGTGGTTGCTGGGAATTGAACTCAGGACCTCTGGAAGAGCAGTCAGTGCTCTTAACCACTAAGCCATCTCTCCAGCCCCTATTTTTTTTTTTTTTACTGAAAAAAAAAAAAAAAAAAAGGCCCAGTGAGGTGGGTCAGTGAGCAATGATGCTTGCTATGCAGTCCTGGCACCTGGCAGTCTGAGCTCAACCAATCCCGGGACCACAGGGGAAGGGCACTCCCCAGTGCTGCCTTCCGATTTCCACACATACATAGTGCACATGCATCCTGTCTGTCTGGCTACCATTCCCTTCCCCTCCCTCTCCCTCTCCCTCTCTCTCTCCCCCCCCCCCTCTCTCTCTCTCACACACACACACACTCTTCTTGGAATTCTCTTTGATGGGCTCTATTCCAAAGGGAAGAAAACTGAGATTATTGCTTGCCTATTTATGTCTAGTATTGTTTAATTTGTGATCATCTAATCCATGCATAAGTACAATTTCAAGGACATGCTCCTTTAGAGTGTAGTTGCACATGTCTACCACCAGAGGGCAAAGACGGACTACATAAGGGAGAAAGCTTGAAGAACCCTTAGAAACACCCAGGCCTAGTTGCTATGCTTTAGTAGAGAAGTCAGGGGAAGGTAAGCAAATAGGCACAAAATGTGGTTCTCATTCAAACGACTAAAACTTAAATTTTAACTGTGCCTGAGTATGATGGTTTGAATATGCGTGGCTCCTGGGAAGTGGCACTGTTAAGAGGTGTGGCCCTGCTGGAGGAAGTGTGTCCTTGTGTAGGCAGGCTTTGAGGACTTTTAGTGCTCAAGCTCCGTCCAGTGCAGAAGAGAGACCCTGCTCCTGGCTGCCTATGAGAGATAGTCTCCTTCTGGTGGCCTTTGGATGAAGATGTAGAACACTCGGCTCTTTCTCCAGCACTGTATCTGCCTGCATGCTGCCATGCTTCCCACCATAATGGACTGACCCTCTGAAACTGCAAGCCAGCCCCAATTAAATGCTGTCCTCTATAAGAGTTGCCTTGGTCATATCTCTTCACAGCAGTGGAAACCCAAACTAAGACACCGAGACCCATTTAACCCACCCCATTACATATCTCTTCGTTAAAGACTTATTTTTCAATCTATGAATGTTATTGGAAATGTAATTGCCTTTTGATAGGTATGTTCCAGAAATGAACTGGAGAATAATTGTCCAGCAAACATATCCATGCTTGCAATAATAATTTATCTCACAATATAGGTACTGCTTGCCCTCTGCTCTACCCCCCTCAAAAAACTCAGCCACAGAAGTTAGGGGAATGAATGAGAAACCTCATTTCACTGACTATGCCCAGCCTACACGGCAGTGCAGCAGTTGGAGCCCAAAGGACCCACCGATTAAGAGGCTGCTATTGCTAAGAGCAAAGGCCGGTTGAGACATGTGAGGCAGGGAGGCGCAGGGAGCTGAGAGACAACTCAAGGTACAACAGTGTAAAGACCCAGGGCGCCAACTGTTCCATCTGGGCACACCTCAGGTGAGTGAGTGGTTGGCATGTTAGGCAAAGACTGCCTGGCACAGCAAAGGCTAGAGGTGGGACCAACCACAGACCTTGTCTTTCTCCTCTCCTTCTGTGGGAGGCAGCATCTTGCAGTGTCACCCAGGCTGATCTCAAGCAGGAAATCCTACTCCACCATGCTGAATGCTGGGATGACAGGCAGGTTGCACCACGCCCAGTTAAGGCCAGAGTTTTTAAGGTCTTGTTAGCTAGGCCTCTAATGTCGAGCTTATCCTGACTTGTAATTTCTTTTCTTTTCTTTTTTTAAGTTAAATAATTCCTAACTAGAGTTGGGCATGTTGACACATATCTGTAATCTGAACAATTAAGGATCTGGGGATCAATGCTGTTACTGTTACAGGTAAGCTGCAGTCCTTTTAAAAAAAAAATCTGTGTAAGATTTATTTTTAGTTTATATGAATGAGACACCAAAGAATGAAAGTGCCCTTCTACAGGGTCCAGGATGCTCGGGGCTACACAGACACTGTGTACAGAAAGGCTAGTATAGTGAGGCCCTTCACTCTGCTGAATGCTAATGGGGTTGGGGAAGATACCTAAGTTGCTGTAAAAAGACTGGAAACAATCCTTATATCCTGTGCCCACACTTGCTCATTTGAGAAGGCACAAAAAGCAGGTACAGAGAGTGGTGGCACCAGTGCCTTCCAGGCAGACATGATGGCACATGCCTGTGAATCTTGACATGAAGGAAGCTGAGACAGGAGGGTTAGCATTCCGGACTACTTGGCAAGGCCCTGTGACAGACAGACAACCAGCAAAATGTCTAAATGTGCGCCATTAGGAATTTCACTAAGTTCTCTGTCATCTTGAGGTACTCGGATCTCTGAGGTGAAAATGCAGCTTAGGCATCTCCTGCTCAACCACGCAGGTTTGGGCTTTCTGACTGATGTCACAGGAGTCCAGCAGTGTGAGAGCTGAGAGGTCTCGAAGCAATCTAACCCTCCTGTTGTGTTCACTAGCAGTTACTGAGTCCCCAGAGGGCAGCACTGAGCTCTGTCTATCATTAGATGCTTGTGTACAGGTGAGATACTATTTATTTATTGAGACAACCTTGACTGTCCTGTCTCCCTGTCCCTGCCTCTACTCCCTGAGTGCTGGGGAAGCGAGCCTGTGTCACCACACTAAGACAGCACTTTCAAATGCACTGGTAACAGGGCTCCAAGCCCAGCACCCAACATGGTGAATCACAACTGTCTGTAAGTCCAGCTCCAAGGGATCTGATTTCCTCTTCTGGCCTCTGTGGATACTGCATACACAAGCTACACAGACATATATACAAGTGAAACACCCCAAGACATAAAAGTTAAAAATTTTAAAATCAAATTCACCAGTATCTAAATGTTTTAGTCAAAACACCCAGCACTAAAATAATTTACACAGTAATGTTTTATTACAGTAACAATTTATTAACAAAAGAAATGGCACCCTTAAATCTCAAACATATAGAAGACCTTGTAAAATAAGCAATGCAGACATATTCTTCCAGGAGGAAATGGTTAACAACTCCCCCCCCCCCCCCAAAAGGAAACATGTCATCCTTGTTGGAAGGGGAAGGATGGTTGAGTACCGATCTATGAGGATCAGCATCCCGGCACTTCACTGAATTAAAAAGCCTACTAGAAGGGACATCCCTCAGAGTAATGAGGCCTGGCAAAGGCTGGAAATGGCTAACCCTTCTCCATGTTGATGCACTTGTACACAACGCTGCGAGGGGGAAGCCAGGCTATGTGGGTGTTCTTACACTCACTGCTAAGGTACAGAAGCCATGGCAGCATCAGGACTTGGATCCCAATTTCCTAATGATTTGGTTCTGTATTTCTCGCTAGGGATGCAGTACAGGCTGTAGGCATATTCCCAGAGTCAGTCTGTGCACGTTTTCAGATTAAAGCACTTTGTGGCCTAGCAGCTAGGACAGACTTAGAATACAGTGTCTCCAGTAAAAGCACGTGTTACTCTCTTACTCTGCAGATGTCAATACACTCTTATTTTAAACTAAGTCATAGGGTACAAAATACATACTCAAAAATATACTAGCATAATGTTTATTTGAGTTTTTAATTGTGCTTCGCAGATTTAAAATTTCAGTTATAAAATACTTTTGGTAAAAAAATAGTTCTTACCATGATAAAAAATTACCTTATTAAAAATACCCCCTTCTACATCTAAGGCCTCCATTTCCAAGTTACTATTTAAAATAATAAAATTAAAAAAAAAACTTAAAAAACTTTTAACCCAAAGTAATTCAATTGTACTTTACTTTATGAATAGCCTCTAACAAGCCAGCTGGTGCACTGTTTTGTCCTGTTCCATTATAATTTTCATGCTTAAACTTAGCACCCAAATGTACTATGATCCATAATTTACTAAAATTTTTATATATAAAAAAAAAAAGAGTTGGAGGACAAACGGGCCTCCAACAGCTAGTTAGCTTTCTTTTCTCTTCTTTTGTCAAGGTCTCACCAACTATCTCAGGTTGGCCTCAAAGATGCAATCCTCCTGCCCCAGCCTCCAAGCGCCTCACAGGCCACTGTGCCCACTCTGAGTCTAAGTAGCAATTCATCCTTTCTGCAACTTAATTTAAAGCCCAAGTTCAAATTACAATACCACCAGAATTAAGAGTCCAAGAAGAA
>NW_022196895.1:56989706-57013995 GCF_008632895.1 Mastomys coucha
AAAAAAAAAAATAGGCAGAAATGTAAAGCTTATCACCTGGGAAATTCAACTTTCCTGGAGATTCAGGCTTGCCTGCATATACCAAAGTGGCACTCCTCCAGCTCAGGCCTCCTTCTGCCCTCAGCTCAAGTACTTTCCACAAAGCACTTCTGAGTCCTCCAGGACCCCAGACTCCCAGACACTGGGAACATGCAGAAGTGAGGACAGTAATGAGGGTAGGTGTGTGTGTGTGTGTGTGTGTGTGTGTGTGTGTGACCCACAGAGTTCAAACATAGGCCGGCTGTGAGGGTCAGAGTCTCTTATGAGACTATGGCACATAAGAGACTTGCATGAAGGAAAGGTAGTGATTTCCAATTATCAGCAAGAGAGTTTAATTTTACTGCTGTCTGGGGAGTAAAGCCTAAACAGATACAGCAGCAGGGTCAGAAGTTGTCTCCTTAGGCCTCTGCATCAGCAACGCTGCCTCCTTTCTTCCCCTCTCCAGAGCCATGCAAAGGCTCCAGTGTGTGTAAAGCAAACCCCAGCTTTACCACCTCTGCATCCTAGTGGACAGAGTTCAGATATACAGTTCCTAAAGTAAGGCAATTAAGTTGAGGGGCTGCTTTCCAGTTCCGTTCCATTTACACTGTACCCCAAGAATGCTATCTGCATGAAAGCCGGAAGCCACAACATTTACTTCTTTTTGATTCTACCCAACCAAAAGCTCTACTGCACATAAAAAGGCTAGCTTTAAAGGAGAACTATTTCAAGTGTGCATCGATTTCGCCTTTCGCAGTAGAAAACGTTGCACACTGAAACAGGCAAGACACTATTCGTCCTTTTATTACCTTTCCAAGTCACCGGAAAGACTCAGATTCTCTCAGTCACCAGAAAGACTCAGACCATTGACAACACACACCCCTTTCTGATTCTGAGCATCTTCTGCAAAAGCTACCGCTTCAGACAAACTGTAGAAGAGAAGATTCTCTTCTTCCTTTTTGCAATATTCTCCTCTGGCTAAGGAATCCCTCACAGAAGGATTGCACTGAGCCAGTAAAACCTGGATACCAACGGCTTCATAATCCCGGCGAACTTCTTTCAGTGTGTGGATCCCTGCTGTATCTAAAAACTGTATTGCACTACAGTCAATCACGATAGTGTGCACCTCCAAGGGATCATGGGAAAGCTGCATTGAAACTTCATCCGGGTCCCCACGAAAAGTCACGGTTTCCTCTTCGAGTTTCCTCTTTGCCACCTTTTTCCAAGCTGCCTTTACCAAGACTGGGTTAAGAGTCTTCTTATACAAAGCTGATTTAAAGCATTCTTTGTTTATGTAGTAGAGAGGGGCTATGAAGCGGAAAACCTTGATGCCTGACTTACTCCGAAGGTTCTTGTAAGTGGAAATGGATTCAAAGATTTCAGATTCTTCTTCTAAACCAAGCAGTGATATCTTTGGCTTCTGAGTACGGAGAATCACACAAAACATCGAAAAGCAAACCCCAACGAGCAGGCCTATTTCAGTGCTTAAGAGAGCAGAGGCCAGCATTGTCACAAACCAGATAACTGTGTCCATTCTGCTGAGCCTCCACATCTTTGGCAGGTCTCTAAACTTCAGAAGTGCACCCCGGAGATTTACAATAGTGATCACACCAAGGACACATTTTTGAAGGGAATAGAATAAAGGCGCTATTACCAGAAGGACCAACAAAAGAACAAGGGCTGTCACTATGGCTGACAACTGCGTCTGGCAGCCTGTTGACTCTTTAACCAGCGTCTTTGCAAGAGCTGCACTAGTAGTTATACAGTGGAAGAAGGAAGGGATGATATTGCAAAAGCCAATGGCATACATTTCTTGGTTTGCTTTGACTGTGTAGCCATGTTTCTTGGCAAACATCTCGGAAAGCGAGACAGTGATAGCAAAACCAATGATAGAAATAGCTATTGCATCTACAGCCACATTAGGAATGAGGCTCCAGTCTGGTGCTTGGGGTGGCATAAACCCAGTGGGAATGTGTTCAGCAATGCTGGAATTGTAATTCTCATTTAGTTTTCCGAAATGAGAAGCCAATGTGGCCGCCACAACGACAACGAGCTCGATTGGAATTGGAGCCTTGAGCTTGGACTTGAAGTGTTCATTGAGTTCTTTGGTTGGCACAAGGACCAGGAGACACAAAAGGCTGGTGATGAGATCACAGATGTTGGTCTTATGGATGTTTCTGAAGATGTGGATCCAGGTAGTAATGACTGAGCCTACACCATGACTCCGAGGAAGGCTCAGCCCAAGGAGGTACTTGGCCTGAGATGTGAGGATGGTGAAGGAGGCACCAGTGACAAACCCGCTCAGCAAGGCGTCAGAGAGGTAGACAGAGACAAAGCCCACTTGAAAGAAGCCCATTGCTACCTGGAAGGGAGCATATGCAAGCGTTAGCCAGAAATGGGGACGAGCTCCTCAGCTGCGTACTACCTCAGCCTTCCTTGTCCCGCCACAAACTATCAGAGTACCACAGAGTGTCAGAGGTAAAAGAAATGTAATCATACATTACAGGTTCCATGTTACTACACAAGGAAGCCTGTAATCAAACTGACTAGCCCAACCATAGCAAGGACTTGTGATTTCTACCTTACATAATAATTTAAAACTGGAACACCATTCAGAAGGCTTCCAAAAAGAACTGTTTTCAAGGTTCCACACAGATGTATACAAACTCAGACTGGAGCCAGGCAGTGGTGGCACACACCTTTAATCCAGCACTGGGACACTGGTGGATCTGAGTTCAAGGCCAGCCTGGTCTACAGAGTAAGTTCTAGGACAGCCAGGGCTACATGGAGACAACTTGTCTCAAAAAAATCCCACAAAAAACAAAAACAAAAACAAAAACAAACAAAAAAAACAAAAAAAAAAACAAAGAAAGCCCAACAAAATAGAAAGCCAACAGAAAGCAAACAAACTCAAATTGGAGAAATTCTTCTGCTTCAGAAAACATTTTTTTCCAAATTAAAAATTATTACCATGAAACTGAAGGTTTTTAATTTTTATTTCTGGAATTAAGGTCTCATGGTCCCAGGGTAGCCTTAAACTTTGCCAAAGACAATCCAAAATTTCTGATCCTCCTGCCTCCACCTCCTAAATGCTAAGATTATTAGGCACTGATCATGTTACAACTGAAAGTAAAATTTAACTGGTAGAAAAACTAGATTCACATCACAACTGAATCCCACTCTGTCGTGCATCCGAGTTAGCAATAACACTATATCCTTCTCCGCCCAGGTCCTCGGAGTCCTGTTACCTCTTCCTCTCCTTGGTGAGACACACGAAGAAGTCAATGTGTACTCTAGGAACACAACCCACCGCCCCTTCCTTCTGTCTCTCCTACCTCATCAAATAAAGCCAAATAAAGCCAGCTATTCTTCCCCTTCCTCTCCTGGTTCAAAATACTTGTAATAGAGAACAGATTTAATTAATGCTGCTATTGATTTCTGGATGCTAAAAGGCAGGGACATAATCATAACATTATTAGTGGGTTCTATAGAATACTCAAGGAGGTTTTCATTTGTAATCATTTCTCTGGGCTGGTAAAATGATAGTCCTCAAATTTTTCTCTCCTTTTTCATCAATCCAAGAGAACTATTAAACTTCGCAGAAGTCTCAGTAAAGTGGCTACCCTTAAGGTAGGCAGAAGCTAGCAATAATGTCAACCACTCTAGTCTTCCTCTTCACCCTTCCCCACTCCCTGCCCTGTCCTACTGCTCGCCTGTCTCATTATTCACGATGATTTTGCCAATAATCAGCCACACATAATCTTAGGCAAACCCAGTGTTTTCAACATACAAAGTTAAGAATTGTGTGAGTTGGTCTGAGGACCCTCTCTGATCTTTTTTTTTAAATAATAAAAGTCTGACTGTTGCTGCTTAAGAGGTAGCTTGAAAGAGCCCTATTGTACAGTGGAATGCATGGTGTGGCTTTGGACTCTACCATTCATCCCTTTAGCACTCAGCAAGCAGTGGTAGCCTTCCTACAACCCCTAGCAGCCTACATACCAGAGATTTTGTGTATAATGCTTGCTTTGGCCAGAAAGAACCAATTGTTACATCTCCTTCCTCCTTTCTTCTTCCCCTGGTGTCTCAGGCTCTCACTATGTAGTCCAAGATCTTGCTATGAAACCAGGCTGGCCTCAAACTCCTCCCCTGCCCCTGCCCCTACCTCTTGAGTGCTGGGCTACTATGCCCAGCCTAAACGTTCACCATTTCTTACCTGATAAACTCCAGCCATGAATGTCACAGTGCTGCCAATTTTAATTGCATAACAGCTTTTGTCACAGAGTCCATCTAATGTATGGTTTACAACCACACATCCATTTGAAAACATTGCTATTGAAGATGATGTAGCATCAATGTCAGGGCAGGCTTTATGTAGTTCTCGGTCAACTACCTCACCAATCATAAGGCACAGTATTCCAAAAATGCCCACAGAGATGTGGCGGGAGGTACCAAACAGGAAATAAATAATGCTGGCAAAAAATGATGTATATAGACCATAGATAGGCTCCTGGCCAGCCAACAGAGAGTAAGCAATGGACTGGGGCACCAACAGTATACCCACAATCAGGCCAGACATCACATCACCTAAAATGTTTTTCTTCAGATCATATTTTGGGAGCCACCGCAAAACAGGAAAGAAATCAAAAATCCCATTTCTGACTTTGGTTGTGCTGCACTGGCAAGTCTTCTGGAGTTTTCGGATGACAAACTGTTTGATGTTAGTATCTGGTTTCTCATTAAGTTCCATGTGGATCCTACGGAAAGTTCTATGATTACTGGTCTCAAACTGCCTCAAGTCAGGGCTTGATCTTCTTTGAACCTCCAGGGGGCGCTCAGGTGGGAACCCGTAGGCTTCTTCAGGTAAATCCCTCTGTGAGAGGTCATGTTGCTCTTTATTTTCTGAAGACATTTCAGGAGGCAGATGGTTTACTTCCTACCCCAGAGGAAAAAAATGTACGTTAATTTATAAAGTAGTTCTCAGTGCTCACTTATATGAGCAGCCTTCCTTATCATTTGTGAGGTTAAAGAATTCCATTTGGCGGTAGGCTTTTTCTTAGCATTGGCTGACCTGGAACTTGCCATGCAGATCAAGCTAGCTTCAAACTCACAGATATCCGCCTGCCTCTACCTCCTTCACATTGGAATTAAAAGAATGGGCTACTATGCCCAAACTGGGGATAGATAACCTGCATATCTACGACTTAAGTGAGGCTCATTGGCCCTGGCCTGAGAGAGGTTAGGGAGAAAGGCCAGATGTAGACTATAAACAGCAAGTCAAAATAAATCATTAGTTGGTACAGAACTTCTCAAGAAACAAAGACAGTAACCACTAAGGATTCTCCTGTGTATCCTCCTGGATCCCCTAAAGATTTTTCTAAAAAGAAAAAAGTATGAGGGCCAGGCAATAGTGGTGCACTCAGGAGGCAGAGGCAGGTGGATCTCTGTGAGTTCCAGGCCAACTACAGAGTGAATTCTAGTACAACCAGGGCAAAAGTATGAAGTGAGGCAGCCTTTCTCCTTTCCATATGCTATCAATTGTCTTCACAGGCCAAGTAGAGAAATAACATTGCCCAGAACTTTCACTTGGAAGATAAGCAAGAGGCCCTATATCCCTGGCCCTGAAATTACTCATCTAGTACCAAAGGACCTACCTACCACTAGGAACTAGAACAAAACAGAACAAAAACAACAGCAAAAAGACAACAAAATAAAAAAACCCAAAAAACAAAAACAACCCAACAACAACAAAAACCAGGCTCCTAAAGGAGCAGAGTGAACTGTCCAGTGACTATGTCACTAGCATGGCCATCTCTCTGTCAAGACTTCAGTTCTCCCCCTGTGTCCTCTGGCATTCTGTACCTGGGAACACAGGCAGGAGCCTCCGCAGCAACTGCAGGAAAGGAGTGCCTTTCTGTCCACCAATGTGATCACCACCAAGTGCATCACTGAGAACTCTAGCAGGTTTACAGAAATGTTCAATCAAAGAACAAACACACTGAGACTATGGCCAAACTGAGACAAAATAGATGGAGACCTCAGTTTGAATTACAGAAAAAGTTTGAATTGACAGGAAAAAAGAACCTTTGTCAGGTTTTATAGACCTATTATTACCAAGGTGTTACAATCTAAGAGTCCGTATCCTATTCACGATCACAGGATGCAAAAAATGCCCATTATTTAGGTTGAACGAGAGAACAATAATAACTGTTTTGATGGTCTTTAGGGGAAAAGCCAGATCTGGAAGACAACTGACCCTAAGCAACTCAAACAGGCTAGTGGGCTGGTCTTTAACTTAGCATCTGTCATCTCACTTCCTGCTCCTGAGCCTGCCTGAGTTACCTCCTGTCTGGAGCAGCCGTTGGTCAAGAGGCTTTTCTACACCTAAGGTAAGAAAAAGAAACACTGAAACACTGTCACTAATAATAACCAGATCTAAACTTCACCTCTAAGGAAAATAAAAGCAAATTAAAAAAAAATCTGAAAAAGTAAACTAAGAATGAAACAAACAGAAATGCTAAACGAGAGAAAGACAATAGAAGCGGGAAATTACTTTGGCAGGCTTACCAGTAAATTTGACACTGTCAAAGAATCAATGGACTCACATGTTGACTGTAATAGAACAGTGGAGAGTTTGATATGTGGCTTATCAAGTGTTTAAACATAGAATTAAAATCCCCAAAGAAGAATACAGAGAACAGGCAGTAGAGGTTCAAGAACCTTGAGAAGGACAGGCAGAAAAGCAATTCCCCAATCACTCAATCAGCACTCACCAATCACTGTTGCTCAGCGGGGCTCCTGGACACAGCCACACATCACTTACTGAGGAACAAAGGCAGGAATTACAGCGCATGTCCTGGAATTGATGGAAGCCCGAAGATGATGTCTTCAAAGCAGTAACTTCACGCCTAGAAGGCACAATCAAAAAAGGATCTTTAAAAGATGGAGACAGTGTGTGTCCACATATTCGGGAGTGAGAGAGCCTGCATGCTCACCCCTCACCTCAGGGGCTTTTCTTAAAGATCTATTAGGACAGTATTCATCTTTAAAATATACCAATTTTGGAAATAAAAATTGTAAAAATCCACATTAATCACTATATAGCTGTAGCTGGTCTGTTAATTATGTAGACCAGGTTGCCTTCAAACTCATAGAGATCCACTTGCCTTTGCATCCTCCCAAGTGCTGGGATCTAAGGCGTGTGCCACCATGCTCAGCTTTTTATTTTATCTCGCGTATACGTGTGCTTTGCCTGCAAGCATGTCTGTGCATTATTTGCAGTCAGTGGCTGTGGAGTCCAGAGGAGAGCACTGGGTCCTCTGGAATTGTAATTACAGAAGCTTGTGTATGAGCCATTATATGAGTGATGGGAATTGAATTTAGTCCTCTGGAAGAGCGGCCAGTGCTCTTGTCTGCTAGGCCATCTCTTTTAGACCCGATAATTAAATTCTTATAGCTGTCATTTCTTGTTTAAAAAAGACACTACAGAGTCGCAGGCCTTTGAGTATGTGGCTCAGCAGGGAACTACAATGCTGACCCAACAACCTAACGCACTTGCAAAGGAAGCCATTGGGAGGAGTAAGGAGAGGAGCTAAAGCAATTCACAGTGGCTGAGACCCATGAGGGTGCATGCCTAGTCTCATGACACGGCTCTTAACACTTACGTGGTTACTTGTTTTCCTCTCACACATAACAGGTTTTTACTTTTTCCCCTCAAAAGTATAAAAGACATGAAGTCTCAGCTCATCCACTGCACACACAGACACGCAGCTCAGGCATTACAGCGCTGTTCACACGCTGATAATCAGATCCTGGATGACTCAACACAACACAAAGAAAACTGAAATAAAGCCTTTTTTAGCCAGGCAGTGGTGGGGCAAGACTTTAATCCCAGCACTTGGGAGGCAGAGGCAGGTGGATTTCTGAATTCAAGGCCAGCCTGGTCTACAGAGTGAGTTCCAGGACAGCCAGGGCTACACAGAGAAACCCTGTCTCGAAAAACAAAACAAAACAAAACAAACAAAAAGAAAGCAAGCCTTTTTATTAGGCCTAAGACTCAGATACTCATGTTAGTTCCTTTATGTCTCCATGTTGACATACTTATACTTCTGTATAAGCTTGTTTGCTGTCACTATGTCAGGTCAGGTCTAAAACCTCAAATCAGGCACCCAGACAAAACAAATAAGATTATCTCATTAACTTCAAAGATTATGATTTTATGATAACTCAAAACACTGGAATTTGACAACAAATGCCCCATGCTTCTTTCCAGCTCTTTTGGGTGAGGTATACTTGATAGAGTCCAGCCATACAAGCAAGCCTGTGTACTCCAGACCTGCTGCACATGGCTATAAGAGTGTGCTATCCAATCAAGTGTGTACATCAACCACCATTCAGATCCTGTGCACTTCAGCCTGCCACAAATGACACCCAAAGTCTCTGACATGGCAAGACATGCAGAGAGGAGAATATGCTTGGAGAATGATGCCTAATGTCAGTAGAGCAATTCTGAATTTCTTCATCCATTCTGAGATATGCGCTGTAAAGTTTGGATTAGCAAACTCTCAATGGAAAGACTTCAGATCCCCAGAACCTCTCATAACCAATGTCAATGGAACATTCTTTGAGATAGCCATGACTCCAGCTAGCTGTATAATCCACGTGACCCATCTGTGTCACTGTCAGGCTACTAACTGGGCAGGCCTGACTACAGTGCCCTTTACAGGGATTGCCCTGGAAAGATTCCCACTTCTTGATCCTTCAGCAGCTGTTAATAAATATATTACATATAACTAGTATAATACACATCTATAATCCCAACACTTGGGAGGTAGAAGTAGGGGAATCAAGAGTTCAAGGTTATCCTCAACCTATACATTAAGTTTGGGGCCAGGGCTACATGAAACAAACAAATATATATATATATGTATATATATATATATATCTTACCTTGCTATTGGGGGTATGTTCTATATCTTTATCCCAAACATAACATGTGACCCATATCTGTTGTCTATTGCCACACTAACCAATGTCTACTTTCCTACTTGTCCAGGAACAACTAAGGGCAAGAATAGCCTACCTGGTGACTTAGCACATTATTTCAGCAACCTAGTCCTTTCATCAAGTCCCAGTAGGCATCTAGTCCAGTGGTTCTCAACCTGGGGGTCCTGACCCCTTTGGAGTCACTTAAGACTCCTGGGAAACACACAGATGTTTGGGTATGTCTCAGAGTCCCTGGAAGGCTCTCTCTACTACTACACAGAAACACTGGTACAATCTCCCTCTAAGAGCAAACCCCACGGCCTCTATTGTCTTTCTCCCATGCACCCATGTTCCAAGCAGCAGTCATGAACACTAAGCAGCTAGCTGGTGCTGGGTTGCAGCCTTCAGGCTCCGTGCCTTTTCCTGACATCTGTTTCTGTGGGAGGTGAACAAGTGGATTGTTGGGGCTTGAACCCAGAGTCTCCCTCATACATACTAAGCATGTGCCCTGCAGAAGACACACCTTGAAGACAGCATCTTTCAAGATGGTGTGGAAATAGAAATAGAAAACTGACTGTCCGCATGCAGAAGAAGTCAGACCTATATCTATCACCTTGCACAAAACCTAAGTGTAACTGGATTGAAGACTTCAATATGAAACCTGTAATACTGAAACTCGTAGAAGAAGGCACAGGCAGTATCCTACAGATCCAAGTGTAGCAGAGGACTTTCTGAATAGGAAGGCATTTGCCCAATAACTGTCAAGTGGGTCCTCATAACGTTAAAAAGCTTTCTGCACAGCTAAGGAAAACAACAGGATGAACGGGAAGCCCGTGGAATGGGTCAGAATCTCCAGCTATATATCTAAAAGGGGGTCTTAGTCAGAGTTCCCACTGTTGTGAACAGACACTATGACCAAGGCAACTCTTAAAAAAGGACAACATTTAATTGGGACTGGCTTACAGGTTCTACAATTCAGTCTATTATCATCACAGCAGGAAGTATGGCAGTGACCAGGCCGGCGTCATCTGAGAGATCTACATCTTCATCCAAAGGAATCCAGGAGCAGGCTGACTTCCATGGTGCCAGGAGAAGGGTCTCAAAGCCCACCTCCAAGGTGACACACTTCCTCCAAAAAGGCCACACCTACTAATGATGCTACTCCCTGGGCCAAGCATATTCAAACCATAACAAGGGGTAAGGCCCAGAATATATAAATAACAAAACAAAACAAAGTCCAAACAACCCATTTTTTTTAAAAAAAATGGGCTTGGAAATCTGAACAGAGTTCTAAAAAAAAGAAAGAAAGAAAGAAAGAAAGAAAGAAAGGAAGGAAGGAAGGAAGAAGGAAAGAGGGCAGGGAGAGGAAGGAAGGAAGAGAAAAGAGAAAAAGAAAGAATAGAAAAAAGAACTAGAAATGTTTAAGAACTATCTAAATCATGTTCATCACCCTCAGAAATGAGGGAAATGCAAACCAAAACAACTTTTGAGATTTCATGTTACCCCAGTCAGAATGGCTACCACTAACAAATAACTTACAACAAATGCTGGAAAGGGTTTGGGAAAAGGAATCCATTGGTGGAGTTGCAAACTGATCCAGTCCCCCTGAGAATCAGTGTGGAGAATTCTTTAAGAGCTAGGAATAAATCTACCCTATGGCTCCACTAAGCCACTCCTTGGCATATGCCTGAAGGATTCAACACCCTATTACATAGCTGCGTACCTGGAGGACCTGAGCTGGGTCTAGCCTGGGCAAGATAATGGCTGCTTCTTTTTTTGGCACCTTGCATGGCACTGTATAGTATTATGAAAACTAGTCCTCAGGGAGGACTTATTTTCCAGTTATGTTCACTGCTGCTCACTATTCACAATAGTTAGGGAATGGAAACAATCTCTATTTCTTTCAACATATTAATGGGCAATAAAACTATGATACATATATACAGTGGAATACTATTCAGCTATAAAGAAAATGAAATTGTGATAATTTCAGGTAAATGGATGGAATGAGAAAATATTACATTGAGGGTGGTAACCCAGACCCAGAATGCCACATATTCTCTCTCACCTGTGGTGTCTAGCCCCAGATCTTCATGTGTGAGTATAGGAGACCTGGAGTAACCACAGAAACCTGCAATGTCAAAAGGGACCCTAGGAGAAGGGGTGGAGCTCTAGAGAGGGGAATAGCAGTATATAGGTTTCAAGTTGTTGGTCAGTGTGGTGGATTGAGTAGGTATGGCTCCAACAGACTCATGTGTTTGAATGGTTGGCCCATAGGGAATGGCACTATGACGAAGTATGATCTCGTTTGGAGGATGTGTCACTGTCGAGGTCTCCTATGCACAAGCTATGCCCAGTGTGGTACACAGTCTTCTTCTGCCTGTGGATCAAGATCTCAGCTTCTCCAGGACCATGCATGCTTGCATGCTGCCACGTTTCCCCCATGATGACATGGAGGAAACCTCTGAACCTACAAGCCAGCTGTAAATTAAATGTTTTCCTTTATCAGTGTTGCCCTGGTTATGGTGTCTCTCCACAGCAATAAAACCCTAACTAAGTCAGGGGGTCCAAGAGTCACCCAAAACAATGTAGGCTACTGCTGTTGTCCTTGGAGATAAGTTCCCATTGATGTGCACCTCAGACAAAGGACCCAGAGGATCCTAGCTTGATCAGACTGAAAGCATCCTCCCTGAGGAACCATGCACGCTTCCAAAGAAAGGAAACAACCAACAGTCCCACCCAGCTAGTATACCTGTGAGCCACAATGATCGGCACAGCAAGACACCCCTAGGGGTGCAATAGCAGCACTCATATCTTTGTGAGTAACCGACAGCTGTCTACTTGGACTCAAGACCTGCTGACAGGAGGAATTTATGCCCAATACCTAGCCAACTACTTAGGGCTAGTGAAGTCATCAGTCTCAGAGGAGGACTTACTGTCGACAGTTTACTAACACAGCATGATTCCTAACTGCATTCTAAATACCGTCTTAGGCCCACAGATGAGTGTAGCTTTTACCCCTTACCAAAGACATTTCTCTCTGCAGCAGATGAAAGCCACAATGGGTCAAAAGGCAGAGAACAACTGACTGTGGGGTGTTGAGCCCCAGCAGACACATCCACAACACAACTTGTGCACCTAAGGTTCAGGGCATATCATGGAGGGGGCGGGGCGGAAAGAGGGCCAGAGGACTGGGAAGTCCGCTGTGAAACTGCATTACAGAAATGCTAGGGAAGCTTCACCCAGGATACTCAACGGTGTGGCCGCCTAGACAAGACCTGAACAAGGAAGGATGACACCAAGAGACACAGAGGGAGGAACTCTGACTGAGTCTCACCCCTAGACAGAGAAGCACGGGCAACTGAGGAATGCTGAGCGTGGGTGAATTCATCCTCCCCGGGGATGAGCCTCCAAAGGTGTTATCCAACACTAAATGGTCAGCCCTGAAACCGCACACAGACAGGTAACACTAAACAGACTCAGCACACAGAGTTTATATATTTATGCCTGTAGATGTATGTAATTACCATTACATACAAAGAAAAAGGCAAACATTTGAGGAGAAGTGAGGGGGCATGGGAGGGCTTGAAGGGAAGAAATCAAAGGAAGGAAATGACCTAATTATATTTTAATTAAGAATTAAGATAAATTTATTATCGTGTGTGTATAAATGTGTATGCTATAGTACACATGTCTTTTTAATTTAAAAATTTATTTTTGTCTGTGTACATGTGTGGTCCTGTCTGCAGGCACATGAGTGTTTGGACAACTTTGTGAAGTCAGTTCTCTCTTTCCACTTCCTTCTACCTTTCCGTGAGTTCTGGGGATTGAACTCAGTAACCACACTTATGCAGCAATTGCCTTTACCTGCTAAGCCACTTTGATGACACATCATCACTGTACTTTCTGAAACAACTGAACCAAAGCTCAGAGTTTTAGCTAAGCTGGCTGGCCAGTGAGCTCCTGAGACCCTCCTGTCTTCATCTCCATGACACTAGCAGTGGCCACGGCCAACTTTTACATGCCCTCCATTTATGTTTTATAGTATATGCACACAACACTAAAATATCCTTTCATTTTCTATTAGGAACAATATAAAAGTTATATCTGTATTATAATTTGGTGCTCCGGCTTCCTCCGTAATTTTGTTTGTTTGTTTCTTCTAGCTGGAATGCCCTTCACCAATTATATTCACAACTTGTTCTTTTTATTTTTCTCAAATGTCACCTCACCAATCAGCTCCTTCCTAAACACAGTATGCAAAAACAGCATCCCTGCCATCTCCACATCTGCCCTTCTCTTTGACTTGCCATTTCCCCCTATGGCCTTTTTGCCACTCTTATTACATACTCATTTTTGAAAGATTCATTTAAATTATGTGTATATGTGAGTACGTGTGTGTGTGTGTGTGTGTGTGTGTGTGTATACACATATGCATGTGTGTGCACAGGTGTCCTTGGAGTCCAGAAGAGGGAATGAGAACCTCATCAGTTACAGGTGGCTGTTAGGCATCCACCGTGGATCCTGGGAACCTAACCCAAGTCCTCTGCAGGTGCAGTATATTCTCTCAAGCAATGCACCATCTTTCCAGCGCCTCCACTTATTTTGTTTAAGCTCTAACCTCAAGTTGCCTGCATAACACCTATTAAGTGCTTTACAAGAATTTGTAAAGTGGACGAATGATGGTTTAAGAGCTTGGTGGGGGGGTGGGGGTGGGGAATTATTGCCTTTATTCCCATTCTAACTCACCAAGTATGTGCACCTCTTCCCATAAGACACTGAAACCAAGCCTGCATCGAAACACTACAGTTTGTTAAACATCTACTTGGGGTTTTGCTCACTCAAAGCTGGTAATATCTACTTTTAAAACTTATCCTAAAATACAATTTGGAGATCTCCAAAGCCCCAAATATGTTCATCTCTAGCTTTTCCTCTAGGAGGCAGCACATCACAGTACTATCCAATGATTTCCAGCATAGATTTCAGATAAAAATGCAGATTCCTGGGCCAGCCCCTGCAAATCACAGGAAACAGAAAGCTCTATTCCGGGTGATGTTGAGCCAACGAGCCTGGGGCCACAGCTGGCAAATCAATGGCCAAGATCAATAGCCACTCAGATCCCAGCTATTCAACAGCTTGATGGTAATGGGTGAAAACCACTTGGCATCAATTTCTGACTTGTAAAATGGAGAGACTACCAAATACCTCACAAAAATTAAGATCTCAGAATAGTACAGTACATGAGAGAGACGCGTTTATGCAGCACATAATAGATATTAGGCTCTGTCTCTTGCAATCCTTAACATTCCTAAATGACCCTACACTCTTAACTGGTTTAAATTTCATAAACAAGAATCTCTTCTAAATCCAACACAGTATATCACACTAGTTCTAGATGTCTCATTTAAAAAAAAAATTGTGGGGTTACAGCTAGGAGTATAGTTCAAAAGAATACTTGGGGGAGGACTTCGGTTCAATTCCCAGCACCCCTACAGCCAAAAAGAGCTCTAGAGCAAAGAGGAAAAAAAGAAATAGCAATAGCATAGTGCCAAAAAGGGAACTTGATGTCTGAATGCTCACATCCCTGTGAACCACAATTTGTGAGAGTAAAGGACGCAGCACTGGAGAGAGGTGGGGTTCACTTACTAGCTCTGCCAGGGACTTGCTCAGTCATTTCAGCGTGTCCGTCCACCTAATGACTGAAAGAATCCAAACTCTTCGAAGTGTAAAAGGATCTCTGCATTTTTGCACGTAACGAGGAGTGGGAGGTGGAGACAGCGCCTCGGTCCAGCCCGGACACATCAGGTCCAAGGCGGCCCAGCTAGCACTGGGCCACTGCGGGTCGGCCAGGTCGGTACCTGTCCGGTTAGGTCTCGGCTGCAGACGCCCTGCTGACCGCGGCGCTCCCCTCCCGCTTCCCGTCCTCACCTCAACGCTCGGGGCCGCCGTACACGGGCTCCCGCGGCGCGTGTCCTCCAGCCAGACCGGGCTGCGGGTTCGCCGCCGCAGGGGTACAAGCAGTCCAGCCGCGGGCGAGTCTCCCTTTAATACCCCGGCAACCGTCCCCGCCCATGGCCCGGCCCCGAGGAGGAGGCAGCCGGCCACAGTCACTGGAAAAAAGGTGCGGAAGGAGCCCGGCAAGGCCCCCGCGGCGTGGCTGTCACGTGGCAAGGCGGCATGGCCACTGGCCAATCACCCGGGCCGGCGGGCAACATCCCCCGCCCCTCGGCCGCTCGCTCCTTCCTGATTGGCTGTTCTGGACTACAGGCTACACGTCCAAGTCTGAGAGTCTTAAGTGGATCCCGCGATCTACTATGTAGACTCGTGCTGAGACGTGGCACTCGGGTCGCGGAAGGTCCTGGGGCCCGCGGGGGCGCGCCCCGAACCAAGCTTGCTTCTGAAGGTTTCGAATGGCCACAGGCTCTTGCTCCCGGACTCATTCTCCACCCCAAGAGCCAATAACCAGAAGGTGCTTTTAAAGTTGTAGATGGAAGGGTAAAGATAATTATGAAATTTCACCCCAACCCCTGTTGACACCTTTCCGTGATCGCTAGGGAGAAAATCAAAGGGTCTCTGTGCTGGCCCTACCCCAAATGTTCATTTCTTCTACTCGGAGGAGAGAGATCTGTGTCCTACATCCCAAGTGCTGGGGTTAAAGGTGTGCATGCACACAGCTCAACACATTTTATTCAGTCCTCAAAGCTTGAGGAAATACTGTATTATGACTTTCTTCTTTTATATTTAATGCTTTAAAAGTTCTTATTACATTTTTTTGTGGGGGTGAGGTAGAGGGTATGCGTGTGGAGGTCTAATTTGTTCTCTCTCTTCTACCATGTGGATCCCAGAACCAAACTCAGGTTGTCAGGCTTGACGGCAAGCACTTTTACCAACTGAACCATCTTAAAGGCTTCGTCTTTTGTTTTTGTTTGTTGGTTGGTTGGATTTTTTTTTAAAAAAACATTATTTATTTATGCCTACACACCAGAAGAGGATATCAGATTCCATTGCAGATGGTTGTGAGCCACCATGTGGTTGCTGGGAATTGAACTCAGGACCTCTGGAAGATCAGACAGTGCTCTTAACCTCTGAGCCATCTCTCCAGCCCTGGTTGGATGTTTTTTGTTGTTTTGTTTTGCTGTGTTTTTTTTTTCTTTAATTTTTTGACAAAGTCTCACTCTGAAGCTTAGTTGTTCTTGAATTCACAGTAATCCTGCTTCCAAGTGCTTACAGGTGTGAACCACCACAGCTGGCTGTGACTCCCTTTGTATAGTGAAGGACTATGACTCAGACAGTAGGCGAGGTGCTGCAGTCCTAGAGGCAATAAGTGACTGAGTAGAACCCGGTCACAGCCGAGTGCAAAGCCCACTTTCTTAAAGCGCAACCCTAGTGAATAAAAATCTCTCGTCCCCTAACTGAACAGGAACCAGTAAAGACTAGCCAAATCTAGTAAAAGCAAATGCTCTTGTCTTCTTTGTCAGTCTGTGTCAATCTTTGTTACAGGTGAAGAAACTGTGAGTCACAATATTCATCAAGTTATTGTGTGTCAGGGCAATGCCGCCAACAGATAGTAGTGGGACAGATACGAATTTTGAAGGAACCTAGCAGATGCCCAAACCTAAGAACCCTCAACTATGTTCAGTGCCAGGGAAGGTGCCAGCAAAGAAGCCATAGGTCAGCCATTGTGGCTTTTCCTCCTGTTTCACCGTTCCCAGCTGCTGCTTCCCTAGGAAAACATTCCAGGGAACTGGACTTTGGTCTGAATGCCCATCTTCCCTTCACTGGTGCTCCGGGAGACGATAACCAGTTTCCAGGCTGCCGCTGAACTGCCTGAGCTCCCTAATAATCTACTTTAACAACGGGTTAGCAGCCTGGCCACTCAGCACCTAGATCTCTTTAAGCTCCTGTCTCTGCCTAAGCATTTGCCCTTCATAGAAGTTGGGTGGGGCAGCCTGAGAGCAACAAGTATCAGTTATAATGTATTCTTCCCTAAACATCTCTACCAAAGAGTAACTCATGATGTGTGTTAGTCTCAGGCATTATGAGCAGGCAAAGAATCTTTTCAGTTAAGGACTGTATCAGAATTTTCCCCGCCAGACCCCCACCCCATTCCACCCCCTCCCCACCCAGCACTTCCTGACTTCCCAGTGGGACTAGCTACCGGTTTCTAAAGCCCTCTGATGTTGGGATGACCCGTATTTAATGATCTGTTCCAAATGGTCTATATAGCTGTTTTACTTTTGGAAGAAAATAAAGTCATTCTCATTGCTTTTAAAAGTAGGTGAGACAGAGTCAAGTTAGACTAAAGATTAAGGGGAATCTGAGGCTGTAGTTTAGAGGATAGTATGTCCTTAGGATGTATAAAGCCCTGGATGTTCACTGGTGAAAAAGTAAATCTCTCACAGCCTCCTTCACTAATTCATTTTGTCCCTTTCTAGAGATACCCTGACAGCGGCTTCCTCTGTTGCCTTGCCTGTTCAATTTATCTCATCAGTTCTCGGTTGAGTCTATACATTAGACAGTGTTGCAACTTTTAAAAGACAACATAAAGATTTAACTGATGTTCACAGGGGATTCTGGCAAATTTTTTTCCCTCTTTTCTTTTTGATGCTGGGCATCTGAGTTAAGGCAGTGACTCACCTCTACCCCTATTCTGCTAGTGTTCTTTATATAACTATAGAGAGTTTTCCTCCACCCCCTCACCTTCCATCCCTAAAAGGGGTGTGGCTTTTCAGGACCACTTGGGGCTATTAGATAACAGGGGGAAGAAAGCAACATTCTCAGGGTCAATAAAGCAACCATTTCCATGATTAGTCTTGGAAGAAAATTTCCTTTGAGTGGAAATGCCAACTAGTTAGGAAAATGTAATTTTTTTTTTTAAATTAAAGAACCTTCTCAAAAGGTTAAGGGAAAAACTGCTTTGCAGGATTTTTGAATGAAATGGCTTTGGGATTTTTCCTTCACCTGAGAGGTAGCTGTGTTTCTTATTCTCCTGTGCTGTCGATACTCCAGAGAATGGGGGACTTATACTAGGAAGGTCAAGCACAGCAAGGCCTCTGAGCCCCAGATGAGAGAAGATTCGGTGCATTTCAGGAGACCATGCTATCAAAGTGGAGTAACAGCCAAAAGGTCCTTATGGGGCTGGCCAAGCAAAACTTCATATGATCATAAACTGGACCGTCAGTTATAAGGCTTGGGATTGAATGTCCTACCAGCACTGTGGAGTGGGCACTTGGAATATATAAAATTTGATTTGGACAAAGAAGAGAAATGTGATTCTCATACCCAGTGTGAAGGAGCTCACATTACTCGTTAAAAATATTTAAGTACATAAAGTAAGCAATCACAAGCTACAGTATCCAGGTTGCGTTTTAAAAATTGCATAATTGGGAAAGAAAGATGGAGGCTGGGGATGTAGCTCAGCTGGTAGAGGGCTTGCCTGACATGCACAAAACCCTGGGTTCAATCCCCAGCAGTGCATGGTGACTCATACCTGTAATCCCAGCACCGGAGGCAGGAGGATCAAAGCCAGAGAGTCATCAGCTATGTAGTGAGTTCGAAGATAGCCTGAGCTGGACGAGTCACTTTTAGAAGAGTATGGAGGAAAAAAGAGGGAAGGGAAGGGGGAGGAAGGTATGTTTCTGGGTGACAACTGCTGTATTCTTACTTGCCTGCATTTTTCAAATTTCCTATATCATGAAAATGTACCTATATGTGACTCATGCACTATAAAGAGGAAAAATAATAAAAGTGTATTTCAATGAAAGGATCCAGGCTCTAGAATTTGGGAGGCTGAGACATGTGAACCGCTGTCTCCAAAGAAATCAAAAGGGAAAGGAAACAGGGAAGGAAGGAAGTGAACCAGGAAGGGGCCGTGGCATTTGAGAGACAGACAAGGGATAGTCTGGACTATATTATGAGACCTTATCTCAAAAGAAAACAAGAAAATATTAGCGAGATGGGCTTATCTGTCACTGTCTGTCCTCATTAATCTTTATTTTCAACTTAATACAACCTAGGGTCAGCCGGGAAGGGGGGACCTGAAATGAAGGATTGCCATGGTCAAACTGGCCTGTGGCTGTTCTGTGTGCGATGTTGTCTAGATTGACAATTGATGTGAGAGAGCCCTGCCCACTCTACAGAGTCCCATCTCTAGGCAGGTGGGGATGTGGTGCATAAAATGAGCTAAGCAGGAGCCTATAAGCAGCATTCCTCCATGGCTTCTGCTGCAGTTCCTGTTCGAGTTCCCTCAACGAGGGACTGTGACCTGGAAGTGGAAGCCAGATAAGCCCCCCTGCGGACCCCCACCCCTCCCCCTGAAGCCCCCATCCCCACCTCCGCCCCTTCCCCTAAGTTGCTTTTGGCCAGAGCTGTTTTATCACAGCAACAGCAAGCAAATGAACACTGCCTCACACTTGCCTTACAGGATCATTTTTGATAGCTGTGTTTAGAGACCCTGCTGTCCATTGTTCAGCATGTCAACCTCGCAGCAGTTCTGTTAATAAACGTCACCGTTATCTATCATTTGCAAATAAAGAGATTGACCCAGTAGTTTAAGTAACTTCCTCTAAAGTGAAATATTTGTTCACAGAAGGAGCAGGGTTCATGCTCAGCTCTCTCCGGCTCGAATGGCTGACTAAATGTGCGTTCTCACCTGCTGTCTTTCTGTGCTTGTTGTCAAAGGCCTACTTAAGATCTGTTTGGGCTGCACCTCTTGGGAGTTGCTATGAATGTGTTTCATGTGCTGGAACCTTGGTCCTGGGGCTGAGGTAGCAGGACCTTGAAGGGGTAGTGGTGGGGGCTAGATACCTGGAATATTCCTCGTAAAAGGGATTAATGTCATTTCTGAGGTATTCTGAGGCAACAGGTCCCCCAAAACAAGCCAAGCTCTTGAAAACCTCTGGCTTCTTTCATAGACAAGTGATCCCCCCCACTCCCAGGCCCATGGTAGCCAAGAACTGTGAAGGCCTTTACCAAAGCACTGTATTCTTAACGTTTTAGAACTGTGATCTCAACAAACCTCTGTTCTTTGGAAGTCCCAGTCTCAAGGAGTTTGTTGCTGTCCTAGAAAACTACAATATCCCCAAAGTTCCTAATTAAAAAAAAAAAAAGATTATAGAATCATTGAGAATTTGAGCTTAAGGGGGAAAAAAAGTGCTGCAAGGTGAAAATACGGGCAAGCCTTGGCAAGCTATGTCTCCAGGCTAGACCCTCAAGGTAAAACACAGAGAATTTTCCTAACTCAACAGGAAACTCATCTAGCTGGAATGAAATCAGGTAACATGTGACCAGACAGGAATCGACATCAACTGTAGGTCAAGGGCAAGAGTAAGTGGCATTTGAGAGTGGGCAGGGTGTTGTAAAGTGAGGGTGGAGGTCCTGAACGGTTGTTCAGCAGCTCTAGAGGCAGCTATGCTGCTGTCAGGGAAGCGTGCCTCTGTGGCTTCCTGGAGGAGGTGGGGTTTGGCAAGTCCAGAGGAGAAAGGTCTTTCCTCAGGAAATGCAAGATAAAGCAGTAGCTAGCTAACGCTAGTGAGATGTCCTGCACAGGGACACTGGCTGATGCCTAGAGAATCCCAGGGACGCGACGATTAGCCAAGGTTACCTCATGCCGCCCTCTTCCTGTCACACAGCATGGCTCACAAGGTTTTCCTTCTTGCAACAGCTTCTTGACTGCTGCCCTAGCCCGAGTCAGCTTCCGGTACAAACGCTGATCCTGGCTATGTTTGAATGGATCCCGTAGGCTCCTATATTTGAATGCTTAGTCATCAGGGAGCGGCACTATTTGAAAGGATTAGAAGGGTTGGAAGGTGTGGCCTTGTTGGAGTAGGTGTTAGAGGAAGCTGGTCACTGGGAGAGAGGGCTTTGAGGTTTCAAAAGCCCATGCCAGTCTCAGACTCTCTACTGATCGGGATATAGCTCTCAAGGTTCTGCTCCAGTGCTTGCCTGCATGCCACCATGCTCCCTGCCATGACAGACTAAACCCCTGGAACTGTAATCGAGCCCCAACAAAATGCTTTCTTTTAGAAGAGTTGCTTTGGTCATGGTGTCTCCTCACAGCAATAGAACAGTGACTAACATAGAAGTTGGTACCACTGGAATGGAGCTCACTACCTGTGTGGTGAAACAATTATTTTATGGTCAAAATAAGTAGAAATAGCTGACTAATTGCTATCACATTGAACGTATTACGCATTGCCACTTGTGTTTAGAAACAAAATTCCTGTCAGTTTTGTATGGTTCAGGTTAATGTTCACATCGTGGCTTTGTATTATATATTACAAGTATTTCATTTATTGTATGATGTTATATTATCTCATTTAATCCCCAGAATAGTCATGTAAACTTATCGTAATTTTACAAGTAGGCACAGTGAGGTTTGGAAATTTTAAATAATTGACATAGTATGACAGGCATGTCATGGTCTTATTAAACGGTATAAGCTTGTCTCTACTTCTCATTCCCCTGCCTCAGCCTCCCAAGTCCTAGGATAGCAGTCATGCAACACCATGCTTAGCAACCTTTTATCTTGTTTTGGCTTCTGTTTTTGAGACAGAGCCTTACTTGTGCTGGCCTCAAAGTTTCCTATGTAGTCCAGGTTGGTTTTAAACAGTAATCTTCCTTCTTTAACCCCATTGAGTTCTAGAGTCACCACCAGGCACACTGTACCCAGCTTCCTCCATCTTCCTACAGAAACATATCTTTGTCTTAGTCGATTGTCTTGCTCTCTGGACCCTTCCTGAACAAGCTGGCATTCTCCAACCAGGACTTAGATTCTCAGCACCCATATCAGGTGTTCGCAACTGCCTGTAGCTCCAGCTTCATAGAACCCAACACTCTCCTCTGGCCTCTGTGGGTACTAGCACACACGTGCATAAACACGCATGCAGATATACACATTGAAAAAATAAAAAAATTTTGAAAGAAGTCAAAACATCTAACTATGGAGACTCATTAACCTCTCAGGGGGCATAGGGAAATGTCAACAGTATTTCTAATTGTCACAAAATCAGGGGACTCCTCTGGCATTTAGTGGGTGGAGACTGAGGTAAGTATCTTTGATATATATGTCAATCTCCTACAATGAAGAATTACTGGACTCCAAATGTCAGTGGGGCCTTGCTATAGAGGACAGTGACACAGCACAGAGGACAATTCTGCAGTCGTTATGGTGAATGAGACATACCTTTGAAAGAAATTCATGATAGTAAAGAAGGAAAAATCACGTTACAGTCTAGTATATGGAAGAACTCTAAAAACCTTTAAGCATGCAATGAATTTTAATTTTGATCTTCTCTTTTTTTTGATACCCTGTATTTCCTAAAGTTCAGTAGTCAAGAACATATAAAAATTCTAAATAAAAACTTTTTAAAAAATAGCTTACAAAAATGGCTTCAAAAACTTGGCCAAGGGCTGGAGAGATAGCTCGGTGTTTAAGAGCACCACCTGCTCTTCCAGAGGTCCTGAGTTCAATTCCTGGCAACCACATGGTGGCTCACAACCATCTGGAATGAGGTTGGATGCTCTCTTCTGGTGCGTCTGAAGACAGCTACAGTGTACTCATATAAAATAAACAAATCTTTAAAAAGAAAAAAAAAACTTGGCTGAACACCAAGGATGTGGCAGGCGACCCTGGAAGACCTAGAGGACAAACCCTGATAGGCTCTTGCCCTCATGAATCTTCCAGTCAGGTGGGGAGGAGAGTCCAATGGGAAGGACAAGAGAGAGAAGCTGAGAGAATTCCTGGAAGGAATAAACGCAATCAAGGAAATGGGATGGGGTGACGGGAAGGAACGGAGGGGTGATGGCATGGAGTTTCCTTGGGCTAAGATAACAAGATATGATGAGCAGTACTAAAACCTTCCAGTCTACAGACTGTGCAGAACTGGGTAAGATTGTTTGGACAAAGTGTTCCGGTAAGATATGGCAGCTGGCTGGGAGAAGGTCAGATTGTCATATGGACTGTCAAAGTAAGGGGCATTCTTTCCTTTCCCCCTTTAAAAGCAACAGGTGAACATTTCTGTGACTTGTTCATGCCATTGCTGGAATGCTGAAGAGCAACAAGCATGAGTGAACTACCACCACACGTGACGATATGGACGGAAACCACAAACGCGCTGAACTGAGCTTTGCCAAGCTCACCTGTGCAGAAGGCACAGTGTTTACCATTGGGTGGAGAGGGGCACCTTTGTACATGGTACTAAATGGGTGCAATACCCCCGTGAGTTTATTACACTCGACGACGAAGGAAGTGTAAAGTGTAATCCACTTTACAATGAAGTCCCTTTGCAAAGTTCAAAGGGCCAGCAACTGTTTATAATCGTGCATTCCACAGTGTTCATAGGCACTGCGTACAGCATAGGGCTGTCCTGGAAGCCGACATACGGTTTGGACAGAGGGGGGGTGCTCTTTCCAACCCGTTTTTGTGCAGGAGAGGCACATTGACAAGAATTCTGGTGTTTCTAGATTCTCTGGAGTTGCTAGCCTACGGACAGTGGTGTGCATTCTGATTAACAACCCAAGAAGGCACAGGGGTAGAGTCAGGAAAAGCACATTAAAGCACCAGGAGAAAGATCAAGTTGAAAGGAAATAGACTTAAAGATGAGCCTCTCTGGAAAGGCCCACAACTACACTGTTAAGCAGAGGTTCCCTCCGAGCAGTAGGAGTACGTGTGGTTTTAATCGTCCTTTTCCATTATTTTTTACAGAGCATGTATTAAATTTTTGTAATAAAAGAATAGCTATGGAAGGTGTGTTGGGTTTTTATAAGGGCCCCTAGAACAGTAAAATTTGAACATCGGTAAAATCCAAACCCAAGAAAGACTTAGACTATGGTACACCTGTGTACAAGCAGCCTGGCAACAACTGTGGCCCCCGAAGCCCCACAGCTGAGAGGGTTAGGGAGAGAGGTAATGAGTGTGGGGTGGGGAGCTTTAATCATCAAATCGACACAGCTGAGAACCACTGGGAACGTTGTCTCCATGAAGGATTCTCTCTCTCTCTCTCTCTCTCTCTCTCTCTCTCTCTCTCTCTCTCTCTCTCTCTCTCTCTCCCTCCCTCCCTCCCTCCCTCCCTCCCTCCCTCCACTGGATCAGCCTAAGGGCATGTCTTTTAGGAGTATTGATTGATATAGAAGACAACATACTTTGGGCAATACTTTTCCCTGGGGGGTGGGGGGTGGTTCTGAACTGTAGAAGGAGAGATAATCAAGCCCAAGGACAAGCAAGCAAGCGGCAATCCATGTATTCATTCCCTCTCTCTCTCCCTCTCTCCCTCTCTCCCTCTCTCCCTCT
>NW_022196895.1:57014376-57025113 GCF_008632895.1 Mastomys coucha
TCTCTCTCTCTCTCTCTCTCTCTCTCTCTCTCTCTCTCCTCTTGATTGTGGATGTAATGAGACTAGCTGTCTCAAGCTCCTGAGGCCAGGCCACCACCACCACCACTACCACATCCACCACAAATGATGGGTTGTAACCTGAAACTGGGAACACAAACACATCCTTTCTCCCCTAAGGTGCTCTTTGTCAGGATATTTTATCACAGCCAAAGACTGGACGGTTCCAGTTGTGGGGTGGCTGTGTCAAAACTCTGGTCCTTCCTGCATGGAAGACTGTAGTTAGACTTGTTAACTCTTCTTATTGTCCAAGGAGTCAAACAGGTCTCCTAAGCAGTCATTGCCAGGCATCGATGTCGTGGGTTCAAAGAAAGCCACCGAGGCCAGAGAGGACACATTTACAGGAAGCTGTTAGGCTGCTCCTGCGCTGCCTGTCACGTCCTGCACGAGTGATGTTCAGTGTAGATGTCTCCTCTCAGCTCTTATCAGACCAGGGTGAAAAAGAGCCACACCCATTCTTTCTCCCAGGCCCCAGCGGTATCTGGAACATTGCTGATCCTCATGATCTTCTCAAGATGTATTAATAACTTAATCCCTAGGCTTGCCCCTGCTCTTGCGTGGCCTTCTCCGTGTGATTTGCAGACAAGACTCAGAGAACGTCAGATTGAGGTGGGGCCTACTGAACTCAAGTTGCTTGGAAACTGCCCGGGAAAGGCTGGAGCCTGAAGCCCTCCTTGGAAACGGCTAGAGGGAGTCGTAGCCATGGGTGAGGTGACAGCAGAGGAGGTAGAAAAGTTCTTGGATTCAAATATCGGCTTTGCTAAACAGTACTATTACTATCACTACCGGGGGAAGGTCATCTCAGACCTCCTCGGGGCCAAGGAGGCAGCCGTGGACTTCAGCAACTACCGCGATGTGAACAGCGTGGAGGAGAGTGAGATCATCTTTGATCTCCTGCGGGACTTTCAGGAGAACTTACAGGCTGAGAAATGCACATTCAACGTCATGAAGAAGCTCTGCTTCCTCCTGCGGGCTGACCGCATGAGCCTGTTTATGTACAGGACCCGCAATGGCATCGCCGAGCTAGCCACCAGGCTCTTCAATGTCCACAAGGATGCCGTCCTAGAGGACTGCTTGGTGATGCCCGATTCCGAGATTGTCTTCCCTCTGGACATGGGTGTCGTGGGCCACGTAGCACACTCCAAAAAGATTGCCAATGTCCCCAACATAGAAGAGGTACGCTCTCCTTGTAAGATGGATGTGCGAATGCTCTGCTCCTTAGAGTTCTAGAGTCCAAGCAGGCTGGGCTGTTGTCGGCCACCAAGCCTGGGCTGATAATACCACTCTCTATTTATCAAAAATTCTTAGAACATTTTGTTTAGAAAAAAAGAAAAGACTCAAAACTAGCAGGAATTTAAAATACTACAAAGAATTGTGTATCTTTCATTCATATTCACCAATTATTGGCATCTTGTCATATCTGCTTCTCTCTCTAGAAGCAGAAGGAAGTTACAGGCATACCCTAAGTATATAACCTTTGGTCTGTAGTTCTAGAGCAGGACATTTCTTCCACAACCACAGTACTATGGTTGAATGTGGGGAGCATAATAGTCGCACAGTACCATCATCTAACCGTGTATAGCCAGTGTTTTCCAGGTCTCTCAAGTACACTAATGTAGCCTTGCCTCTTTAGTCCACTTCCGTCTGAGACTGGTCCTCCATCTGCCTTTGTTTTCTGGAAAGCTGGTGTATTTAAAGAAATATTTTATGCCAAATTTGACAAACCCATAAATATTTTTACAGAAATGCCCTTCTCTTTTGGCTTATCTAACCCCCACCATCATCACCATATATTTATTGGAGTGTTTGTTAGATCAAGTTTACTACACTCTGGGCGAGGAGAAAGAAAGGGAAGGAGAATGGGTGGGAGGGAGGGACGGAGGGAAGGAGGGAGGGAGAGACTCATTTGACATCCCAGGCTGGTCTAGAAGTCCCTGTGTAGCCCAGGCTGGCCTCAGACTCTTGGCAATCCTCGTCTCCCTACCCAAGTGCCAGGACTATAGGCATGAGCCACCCTGCCTGGTTGTCTGAGGTGCCTTCATAATTAGATTGAGTTTCATGTTCTCTCAGAAGTATCACAAAGGTAATATTATTTTTCTTCATGTTTCTCTATCTGGAAACACAGATGATTGTCCCATTACTGAAAATGTTAACATTGATTACCTGATCTTTCTCCTAAAAATTCAGAAGTCTAGAGGGTCACTGAGAGTTCTGAGCCATGAGCTACAGAGTCAACTCATAGGCCAGCCTGGGCTACAGAGTCAAATCACAGGCCAGCCTGGGCTACAGAGAACATCCACATCAAAAATCCAACCCAACCCAACCTAACCAAATCCTGAAGCTCCTGGAATTTGACTGGAAACTCTAACAAAGGCCGATGTGAGCAGATCCATGTGCCTGCTGGATATTAACTTTGAAGGCTACAAAGCTGTTGCACTTGGTCTCCTGTCCAAGCCAACCCCACTTGCCCTTCAGATCTCAGTTTAACAGTCTCTTCCTTGAGAACACCCTCTGTCGTAGTTGTCCCCTTCCTGAAGTCACTGATCAAGGTTCTAACACCAGGGACCATATTGACTCACTATTTATTCTAGGATCCCTCACAATGTCAGGCACACAGCAAGTGGTCAATAAGCACAGCCTAAAGACTAGGAACTTTGCAGTGATTTCCCTTCATTCCCTTCAAAGTTAATTCCCAAATTCCTCAGGGTCACAGGGGCCTCATTTACTAGTTACACACCAGCCATACTAAGAAATCATGTTTAACTATTTCCAAGGTCCAGCTCTTAGATATTTTTTGTCCCTTTTGTTTGTTTGTTTTGTTTGATTGGTTGTTTTGAGACACAACAACCAATCAAACAAAACAAACTCACTGCGGGTCTCACTGCGTTGGCCTTGGTTGGCCTAGAACTTGTGTTGTTGACCAGACTGGCCTTGAAGTTGTAGAGATTCTCTTGCCCCCATGGGCCACATGCCTGGCCTCCTGCACATTTTGTGACTTTGTCTTTATCTTACCCCTGTATTTATTTCAGACCAATAATCTTAAGGTTAAAAAGGGAAGAGGAGTGGCTGGGAAGACAACCCAGTCAGGGAGGTGCTTGCTGGGCAAGCATGAGAAGCCAAGTTCAGTCCCTAGAATCCACATTTAAAAACTTTGAAAAAGTCAATCATGGTGGCATGTATCTGTAATCCCGGAGCTGGGGAGGTAAAGACAGGCAGAACCTAGAGTTTAACAGCCTGCTAGCCTAATTAGGTCATGAACTTTAGGCCAGTGAGAGACTATGTCTGAAAAAAAAAGAACAATCTAAGGAGTGGCACCCAAAGTTGACCTTTGGCTTTCACATGCAAGCATATATAAATGTACCCCTATATACATGTGTGCACACACACATACTCCCGAGGGAAGAAAAGAGGTAACCTCAAAGACCATCTTGTCCAACTGGACTCCAGAGGTCTTGATAAGGGGTTTGCACCAAAAGCAGTAAGCATTAAGCCCAAATTAACACAAGAATTCAAGGGGCTTACCAAACAGCGATCACCTGATCTTTTTCCTAAAAATCCAGCCGTCTAGAGGACCACTGACCATTCTAAGCCAGCATTAGCTACAAAGTCAAGCCTCAAGCCAGCCTAGGCTATGAAGAAACTAGCTCTCTGGAAAACACCAACACCAGGCAGAGTGCATGAGGGTAATCTCTTCCTGTGTGCCCACTGGTTTGTCTCCGTTTCCCTTGTCTCCAAACTTTGGTACACTCTGCCTTTGCAGATTCTTTTGCAATATCTCACTATCTCAGGTCTACAGATGACATGGAAACTCTTGCTCACAGTCACACAGGTGTAAAGCAGAGATGGAATTTAAAGTCAGGTACTCTGGCCTTGAGCCCATGCTCTGGCCCTCGGCTACCCCACACCTCCTCCTTAGGTGTTAAGTGAGGTCATGGGATGGAGGGTTACTTATGAAAGGTCATTTCTAATCATATTTCAGGAGTTACGACCTTATACCTTGAGATCAGAGGTAGGTGTGGCTCTTGACAGAACATAGCCTAGGCAAATCATTTAGCCTAGCTGGGCTCCTCTCTTATTGTATAAGACATTGGTAGTACTCTGCTTTTGCCTCCTGCATGCTGGCATTTCCAGTAGGCTGCTACACCTACCCAGCTTCTACATGGGTTCTGGGACTCTGAAGTCTGGATCCAGCTTGGACAACAAACACTTTATTTCCCCAGCCTGCATGGGCAGTTCCTGTCCCTTATTCCAATCCCATTGCTGTTAGTAAGGATCTATTCTAAGTGACAGAGTCACACCATATCTATTGGGCTATGAGAAAAAAACCTAACCTTGCCTCCTGGAGTTTTCCTTTAAGGTTCGTTTAGTCTTTGGAAGCACTAAGCCCTTCATAGGCCTTGGTATTGTGGAACAGGATTCAAGGAGGTCTGATTCCAGGAGATCCAGGCCTAACAGTGTGATGAGCCTCTGTGCTGACCGGTTAGTTTATGCTCAGCTCTCAAAGTTCATCCTTGCAGCCACACCCATACTTTTCTAGAAGTCTTTAGGTCTGGGGCAGTGTCCCTGGCTGTGAGTGACTCAGGTCAGGGAATCAGCCAAGACCAGGAAGTCCTGAGGGCTCAGTATTTGCGCGTTGCTTGCCTGCTCTCATACTTGGGAAATCTCACTCTATTCTAGGCTCTGGGATGGACATGTTTTTTTTTGTTTTTTTTTTTTGTTTTTTTTTTTTTTAAGATTTATTTATTTTATTCATATGAGTACACTGTTGCTGTCTTCAGACACACCGGAAGAGGGCATTAGATCCTAGGACAGATGGCTGTGAGCCACCATGTGGTTGCTGGGAATTGAATTCAGGACTTCTGGAAGAACAGTCGGTGCTCTTAACCACTGAGCCATTTCTCCAGCCCAGGACATGGTCTTTCTAAAGAAGCTGAGTAACTAGTAGAGAAGGAGAAGATGATGTGGACTGGGGTCTGAGTTGTCTCTGAATATCTATAAAGTTATGTTTTGAGCCTTCATTGCCCTAAAGAGTCTGGGAACGGTTACAGTTGCTGCACTGTTGGGATGGGAAGCTACAAACCTGTTTTCCTGGGGCTCTCCTGCACATCTGCATCCCTGGCAAATCTTTTCTCAACCTTGTGCTCATTATAGATCAGCACTGACAGGTAAAATGGCAGGTGATCAGCTATGCTTGGATTTTAATAAACAAAGGGTAATAATTTAGTATAAGTATATCCCATGCAATACTTAAGATTTGCTTATGATTAAAAATAATTATGTATCATCTACTTGAAATTCAGATTTAACCTGGCAGCCTGCTTCTGTTGTTGTTGATAGCCAGTATTAATAGTGGTCTGATAGGATGCAAAAAGTTATTTCAATTTTTTTTTTTTTGTATCTGTTGAGACTTGCTTTGCGTCCTGGTGTGTGATCAGTTTGAAGAAATTTCCATGGAGTGCAGATAAAAATATATTCTTTAGTTGTTTGGCTGAAATAATCTGTATGTATCTGTTAGGTCCATTGGTTTATTAAGTCAATTAGCTCCAGGATTCCTGTTTATTGGAAAGAGTGAGGTATTAAAGTCTCTCACCCCATGAAGTGTCTGTCCTCATCTCTCCTCTTTGCTGTTTGTCCCTGACATCTCATCCAGTACCTGGGTTAAAGTAGGATACTCCCTTAACGCGTGAGTGAATAAGGGCAGCTCCTCTTTAACACCAACCAATCCCGTTCTGAAGACTTCAGAACTTAAAGGACCGTTAGCTGAGAGAATGGTCATCTGCAGCCTCTCAGGTCTAGTCTGCCTCTGCTCTTTCCTTCCTGGAGATGCAGAAAGTGGCGCCCTAGACGGGGAGAGCAATCTAAGCCTACACCATCATTCTGACTTCACCTCAGGAGAAACTGAGGCGGTATACTAAGTAGCCACTGAAGCTAATCACAGGCAAGCTTCTCCATCTTCTCCACAGTATGCCCCACCCTGATTCACACTGTGGTTTGAACTGGAGGTTCATGTTTAACATGATATCCCACCATGCCATGAGCACTCAGAGAGAGCAACCACATGTTGTTGCCTGTTGTCTTACTTCCTTTTCCTGTTGCTGTGATAAAACACCCTGACAAAAGCAACTTAAAGGAGAAAGGATTCGTGGTCTGTCTTAGGGTTCTCTAGAGTAGAGACTTATGGAATGCCTCTGTATATTAAGGGAGATTATTGGAATGACTTACAGTCTGCTGTCCAACTAACCCAACAATGGGCAGCTGTGAATAGGAAGTCCAAGAATCTAGTGATTGATCAGTCTCTGAAGGCTAGGTGTTTCAGCTGATCTTCTGTATAACCTGGAATCTTGAAGAAGTAGGTTCCCACAGATATTCTGGCAATTAAGTGCAAGTAGATGAAGAAGGAAACCTTCCTTTTTCCATCGTCCTTATGTAGGCCTCCAGCAGAAGGTGTGGCCCAGATTAAAGGTATGTACCAGGGCTGAAGAGATGGCTCTGTGGTTAAGAGTACTAGCTGTTCTTTCAAAGGTCCTGAGTTCAATCTCCAGCAACCACATGGTGGCTCATAACCATCTATAATGGGATCTGATGCCCTCTTCTGGTAAATCTGAAGACAACTATAAAGTGTACTCATGTACATTGAATATATGTGTACGTATATATGTATATATTATATATAAAAAATAAAGGTGTGTACTACCACACCTGAATTTAAATTGTTCTTTTCTGGGAACTTGCTCTGTCCCATGCTGGCCTTGAACTCAAGAGATCTGTTTGCCTCTGTCTCCTATGATTAAATGTGTGTAATCACCTTGCCTTTTCATGTCCACTATGCTTCAAGATCAGAATCAAAAGCCTGTGTCTTCCAGCCTCAAGATCTGAATCACAGGTGTGCCCTCCATTTCTGGATTGTAGTTCATTCCAGATATAATCAAGTTGAATAGCCATCACATGATCTCCCACAGTTCAAGGGTACAGTCCATCATAGTGGGGAAGTCAAAGGTACAACCCACCATGGTGGGAAAAGACCAAGGCAGAAGGAATTTAAGCACTGGTCACAACACACTTACATTTCATGAAGCAGAGAATGATAAACCGATGCTTGCTGTTGAACGGAAGCAGAGAATGATAAACGGATATTTGCTGCTGAACGCTCTTTCTCTACTTACAGAAGCCAGGATCCCAGCCAGGGAATGGTGCCCCCCACAGTGGACAGGTCTTCCGATCTTAGTTAGCAATAAAGGTAATTCCCTACAGGCCTTGACATATCCAGTGCCTGACACAGAGCCAAGGTTCAATCAATACAAATGAATGAATGAATTAACCAATTAGTCAGTGACTAAACCAACAGCCAATGAATGGGTACAGCAGCTGTGCTACTCATCAGCAAGGGTCTTGTCCACAAATGAGAAGGAACAGCTTGGTTTGGCAGATTTGATAATGTGTGTAAGTCGTCTGGCTTTTAGCAGAGCACATCCTTATTATTCAGTACATAATGGATTCTATTAACAGATCTGCCATAGGTCCAACAGTATTCAGCACTGTGAGTGTTTGAGAGGAGGAACTGGGGAATAGGGAATGAGAAGCAGAATTTAAATCTAGGCATGATGATGTATACCTGGAATCCCTGCACTCAGGAGTCTAAAACAGGAAGATGGTGAGTTTGAGGCTACACGATAAGTTATAAGCCGGTTGCAGATATGTAGGAACTGCTGCACAATGAATGAATGGATAGATGGATGAATGAATGAATGAATACTGATGGTCACCACTCCAACTCTATGCCCTCCATTCTTTCCCTCCCCCTCTGAAGCTGACCCGCAGTTTCACGAACTGGGTTCTCCCTCGACCAAACGGAGAAAGGAGATCTGAAACACAGAGTTCGAGAACAAAAGGACACCGGAGCCAAGTTGAGGGTTTCCAATCAAGGCTCTCCTTTACTTGGGGGTTCAGCAATTATATACAAGAGAACATACTGAATCTCTGGTTACAACGACATTTGAATAACATAAGGAATTAGGGAGGAGTCAGGAAGAGTTCGAGCAAAGTCAAGGAGGAGGTCAAAGGGAAACCGGCTGCAGGGCTAAAGGTGTAAACTCAGGGCTCTCGCAGGTCTCAGCTCCGGGGAATGGCTGGAGGCGCAGTCCACAGTGGGGGAGGAGGTCAATAGCAGATGTCTTCAGCCAGCAGGCGCACAGCAGGCATGAGTTGAGTCTGTAGTGGCAAACTCCGATGTCTTGCAGCTGAGGGACCCCAACACTCTCAATGACTCAGGTACACAGATCTTTCTTTTCTTTGAGTCTTTTGTCATAGGGTTTCATTGCTGTGAAGAGCTACCATGACCACGGCAACTCTTATAAAGGAAAACATTTAACTGAGGCTGCCTTACAGTTCAGAGGTTTGGTCCATGTTCATTATGGCAGGAAACGTGGTGGCGTGCAGGCAGACATGGTGCTGGAGAAGAAGCTGAGAATTCTCTGTCTGGATCCACAGGCAGCAGAGAGTGAGACACATCTCCTCCAGCAAGGCCACAACTACTCCAAGACCACGCCTCCCTATGGGCCTATGGGAGCCATTCTTATTCAAATTACCCTATCTTCCAAGACCACTCCTACCTTCTGGACTCTGCAGTTATGCCCCTCCTTAGAATGCATGCACTCCCTCTGCCCCTCTGCCTTGGGCCCCCAGCTCAGTGCTATCTTTCAGAGGAGCCTTCCTGACTCCCATTCAAACCTGAGCAGTTCAGTCTACCACCCCTCCCGTCACTATTAAGGTATTCCTGGTGTCTTCCTTCAGAGCAGATTATCTCAGGCTGCAGGGCAAATGCTGAGCTATAGTCTTATTTTTCAAAAAAGATTTATTCATTTTCTATATATGAGTGCACTGTCACTGTCTTCCGAAACACCAGAAGAGGGCATCAGAACCCATTACAGAGGGTTGTGAGCCACTATGTGTTGCTGGGAATTGAACTCATATACTCACACACACACACATACACACACACACACACACACACACACACACACACACACACACACACACACACGGTAGTTTAGAGGTATTTACTATGGGATGGATACAGGGATGGCGATGCATATGTAGACTCCAGTCATTTGGGAGATGGAGTGTCCACCAAGAGTTCCTTGGCTGAGAACTCTCTCAGTGTGTGTGATGGTAATCTACGTAATATTCAGGATTCACCTCACAGCCTCACAGGCATGTCGCTGAGGGAGTATTTTGATCAGATTAACCGAGGTGGGAAGATCCACCCTAAATGTGGGCAGCATTGTTTCCATGGGCTGAGGTTCCAGACAGTAGACAAAGGAGAGAACAAGCAGAGAATAGCCATTTGCTCCTCTCTGCTTGCTGCAATGTGGTCAGCTGCCTCCTGCTCCTGTCGACACACCTTCCTGGAAATGGCAGACTGTGGCCCCTCAGACTGGGAGCCAAAATAAGCCCTTTCTCCCCGAAGTTGCATTTGTCAGGTATTTGAACACAGCAATGAGAAATGTGACTAATACACTGGAAAAGAGGCTTCTGGTGGATTTAGAGACGTGTGTCTTAGAGTGGGTTAGGCCCGAGTCCTGGCTTCTCTTGCTGAAGGTGAACATTGCAAAGCTGAACTGAGATTAGTCTGAGGGCTCAGGCACTCAGCAGGGGCTTCTGAGGGTGACACAGAAAACCTTCCTTGGCTGGTGTTGCCTTCTAGCCTTTTCTAATCCCCAACTGCTAATTCAAGTGGAGCATGACTGGCTTATCTTAATCCCTTTACCCTTCACCTGTTTGAGTCAACGTTCCTGACCTTATGGTATTGCCTGTTTATTGAATCTTACTCTGTCTGAGAAGAAATCCCAAAATCCAGACCACCACAGCAGGAAAGTGAGCTGTAGGGAAAAATATGCCACCTTAGTTCTAGAAAAGTTCTAGAACTGGCTGTGTAGATGAATTGTTCTTCTCAAAACAGTGCATGCTGTGCGTGTTTGGGCTGGCTCAGGCCCCATGAGACATGGCAGTGAGGAAATTTACCGTGGTACTGGAGACAGAAAGGTGGATTCTTTTGACTATAGACAATCCAGCCTGTGTCTCCTCTCCCTGACCACAATGTAGACTGTATCAGAGCCTCTAAAGATCTGTCAGGCTGCTTTTGGGTTTAGGAGTCAGGATGTGGGGATCTCTGTGTGTTACAGTTTTCAGCTAAGCTTTTTATGGCCTGTATTACTGTGTTAACTTCTTTTGTGCTGCTGTGACCAAATACCATGACCGAACCAAGAGAAGAGGTCATTGGCATGGCTCAGTGGCTACTTGAGTTTGCTCCCAGAACCCATGTAAAGGTGGAACAAAAGAAATTGCCCCGCAAAGCTATCCTGTGATTGCCATACAAGCACTGGCACATGTCCTTCACCACAAACATCATGCCTCTCCCATAACAATAATAAATAATATTTTTAACTGAAGGAAAGAAAGATTGCTTTGGCTCATGGTTTGGGGCTGGTAGTCTGTCATGGGGACAGTGTGAAAGGACAGTTCATCATATGGCGGTCGTGGAGCAGAGAAAAAGAGTGTACTAGGTTGGCTTTCCCACCCCTCTGCTTACTCTGGCTGGTCCACCAGCCCTACATGCAGGGCCAGTGTCCCCTCTTTGGCAGTCCTCTCCAGAAATTTATACACACACACACACACAGGAGA
>NW_022196895.1:57025370-57037149 GCF_008632895.1 Mastomys coucha
GGGAGAGGGAGAGGGAGAGGGAGAGGGAGAGGGAGAGAGAGGTTTGCTTCACTGATCTCCTATGTACTTCTCAACCCAGTCAAGATGTCAATCAAGTTACTGTTGGCGATTCATCAGTGAAGAGCTTGAATCTTAGCCGCTTGATATGTAGTGGAGTTTCATATGGATCTGTAGAATGGGAATGACCATTGAAATGGCCTGTAGACAGTAACCAGCTTGTTATAAAAGATGAAAATATATGCTTCTGATTCCAGCACTTGTGGGAGGCTGAGGCAGGAAGATTGAGAACTTAAAGTTGGCCTGGACTACATAGTGAGACTGTGTCCAAATAGATACAAGGGAGGTAGAGCTGAGAATAACAAAGCCTTGGTTCAATGAGGTGGACTCCAGTGTAGCTTCTCTGTGACAATGTGAGCCGAGCAGAGAACAGGTTCTAAACACTCACAAGTCACGTTAACTCTGAGTTGCAGATCTCCTTTCTCTGAGGTAGGCTTTTGGTCCCACTCTCGTAGGCTGTGGGGAGGATGAAGATGAAGGGATGAGGCAGAGCGCTCCATGCCATGCTCACTGGCAGTCACCATGATGATGCCTCTAACTCCCTCACACAGCTCCCACTGTGCTTCACTGCCAATGATGTGTTTGTTCTCTGTGACCCTTGGTGGATTGCTTTTTCTGATGGATGGATGGATGCTGGAGGTGTACGTGGTTGCCTCAGGTCACCAGGCCCTTGCTAAAGGGGAACAGACAGATGCCTTCATCCCCTTGTCAGCAGGGTCTCTGGGATGCTCCCTGTTCTTTGTATTCATCTGTCTCTCTGCGCCCCACTCTGCATTCTTTCAGGATGAGCATTTCTGTGACTTCGTGGACAATCTCACAGACTATCAGACCAAGAGCATCCTGGCTTCCCCCATCATGAATGGGAAGGATGTGGTAGCTATAATCATGGCTGTGAACAAAATAGATGAACCCCACTTCACCAAGAGAGATGAAGAGGTAAGGCTGCTTGAGATACTGCCGAGAAGGCTATGCTAGCCGTTCTTCCAGCTCATGGAGTTCTCCAACCTAACTATTGGGCTCGGCTTTAGTTTCCCCAAATATAAGACATGGGGAGAGACAAGCCTCGTGGTCCGTGCCTGTAATTTCAGTATTTGACAGGCTGTGCCAGGCGTATTGTCATGCGTTTGGTGCACACCCATAATTATAAGTCTATAGCCTGGGCTGCATGATGAGCTTCAGCTCCAGGGCAGCATAATCTATAGATTAGACCCTGTCTCAGAATGGGGAGGGGTCACCTGCTTGTCTCTGACGGAGGCAGGGGATGATGACAGTGCAGAAACTTGATTTGGGGGTTAGGAATGGAGAGGTGATTGGTCTGGATCTCTTGAAATCTTGTTTTATTGGCCAAATCACCTTATGTCTTAGGGTTCTATTGCTATGAAGAGACGCCATGATGACGACCACTCTGATAATGGAAAACATTTAATTGGGTCTGGACTTACAGTTTAGAGGTTTCGTCCATTGTCATCCTGGTGGGAGACGTGGCAGTGTGCAGGCAGACGTGGTGCTGGAGAGTGAGCTGAGAGTTCTATGTCTCCATCGGCAGGCAGCAGGAAGAGAAAGAGAAAGAAAGAGAAAGAGAAAGAGCCTGGCTTGAGCTTCTGAAATCTCAAAGTCCATCCCTAGTGATGGGCTGGCTCCCTTACTCCAGCAAGGGCATAGGTCCTAATCATTTCAAATAATGCCACTCCCTATGAGACCATGGGGGCCATTTCCATTCAAACCACCACCTTTATCTTCCCTGAATGTACTGTTTTGTTTTGTTTTTTTTTGTAAAGTGGGGTGATTTCACTCCTCACAGTGACTTAAAATGACCAGGTACCATATACCAGTGAGTTATCATAGGAATATCAAGTTCAATACCCACTGTACCCACTGGATATTTTTTGGTTTGTTTTTTGTTTTTGTTTTTGTTTTTGTTTTTGTTTTTTTGTTGTTGTTGTTGTTTTTTCAAGACAGGGTTCCTCTGTGTAGTCCTGGCTGTTCTGGAACTCACTCTGTAGACCAGGTTGGTCTCGAACTCAGACATCTGCCTGCCTCTCCCACTGGCTATTTTTATTAATACATTCTCACTAACAAATCAACACGCATTGTGAGTTCCCATTCACAGTGCAACAAGCGGACAGTCTGCACTCCATGGCTGAGCTGTGTAAATTTCTTCTGCCCCGCAAGTTTTAATGGCAGTCAGACCTTTGCTGGTGACAGAAGTATCAAGATGAGGGATTTCTCCTTCTCATCTGCTTCCCTCCTGCCGTTTGAATTTGTAGATTCTTCTCAAGTACCTCAACTTTGTGAATCTGATCATGAAGGTGTTCCACCTGAGTTACCTGCACAACTGTGAGACGCGGCGTGGCCAGGTGAGTGGCCTGGCTCCAGAGAGGGGAATGAACATGTATGTCCTTCTACTGAAGGGGTCAGGGCGGCTGGTGTGAAGGTGCTGGGAACGACTGAGCTGTGTCCCGTGGGAGTCTCCAGTATTAGGAGGTGATGAGTGCTTGTAAGGTTGTATCCTAGAGCAGCTATGGCTGGATTTGAACACTTGCTCACTAAGGAGCTGTCAGACCTTAAGCAAGTTTCTTAGCCTCTCTAAGGTGAAGATGGGCAGGGTGGTGCATGCTTGTCACCCCAGCACTCAGGAGGTGGAGGCAGGAGGATCAGAAATTCAAGGTCGGCCTCAGCGATGTAGCTAAGTGGAGGCCCCGATTGGGCTACACAAGTCCTTATTCAAACAAACAAAGAAACAAACAAAAACATGTGAATAATTGTATATCACTCTCAAAGATTGTTATCAAAATTAATATGTTCACATATGTCAGGTACTTACACTCAACTGCTTGTTATAATTTTATTTTATGTTTTTTTTGTGGTGGTAGGAATTGAACTCACAGCCTGTACATATAATGCAAGCACTCGGCTATGTATCTGCATTCCTAAACCCTGTGCTTACTTTAGTAATAACATAAGAGATAAAATGAATGGAAAGAATTAGGCCTAATGTAAGCCAGCTGATCACTTCACCTCTCCAAGCCTCAGTTTTCCACCTATAAAATGGGGCTAATGACCCCATCTGTTTCTCTAGGTCAGTGGTTCTCAACCTTCCTGATGCTACAACACTTCAGTACAGGTCCTCATGCTGCGGTGACCCCCCCCCCCCAACCATAATATAAATTTCATTGCTACTTCATAACTGTAATTTTGCTACCATTATGAGTCATAATATAAACATCTGTATTTTCCTATGGTCTTTGGCGACCCCTGTGAAAGGATCATTTGACCCCCAAAGGGGTTGCAACCCACAGGCTGAGAACCACTGTTCTAGATTATGATGATACTTAAATAGATCAAGTGGAAAACTGTGCAGAATTCTTATTCTTTTTCTACCTAAGAAACTTCTAATTTGTACTTCAAAAACTCTGATTGTGGGAGCAGGGATTTGTAAGGGTGGGCCTGGGAGGAGAGGAGGGAAGGGGCTGTAATCAGGATGTAAAGTGAGTACAAAAATAAATTATTGGGCAGAGTAGTGGTGGCGCACGCCTTTAATCCCAGCACTTGGGAGGCAGAGGCAAGCGGATTGCTGAGTTCGAGGCCAGCCTGGTCTACAGAGTGAGTTCCAGGACAGCCAGGGCTACACAGAGAAACCCTGTGTCAAAAACAAAACAAAACAAAACAAAAAAACCCAAACCAAACCAAAACAAAAAACAAAAAGAAAAAAATTGTTGGGATAAAAAGTCTGTTTTTTTTTTCCTCAAATGTCTTTAGATATTGCTGTGGTCCGGGAGCAAGGTCTTTGAAGAGCTCACGGACATAGAGAGGCAGTTCCACAAGGCCCTGTACACGGTCCGAGCGTTCCTCAATTGTGACAGATACTCCGTAGGACTCTTAGACATGACCAAACAGAAGGTAAGAAGACTTCAAGGGCGGACCTTTCTAAGGAAGACATGGTGATTGAGTGCAGTCTAGTCAATAATTCAACTAGTGCAGGACACAGTCTGGGTGGATCTGGATGCCTGTGAAGGGTTTTATATAACGGGCAGGGAGAGAGCTCAGTCAGTAACATGCTTGCCTTGTCTTGAAGCCACGACGGCCCGAGTTTACCCCTAGAACTGATATTAAAGGCACATGCCAGACATGGCATAGGTGTAGAGGTCAGAGGACAACTTTTGGAAGTCGGTTCTCTCCTTCCACCATGGGTTCTGGGGATTGAATTCAGGTCACCTGGCTCACATGGGCAAGTGCTTTTACCCGGGAGCCAGCTTGCTGCCTGTAAGTCTGGATCCAGGTCCTCTGCTGTCTCACAAACATCTCTGACTGCAAGCTTTCTTTATCTTAAAAGTGTGTTTTGGAGCATGGTAGCACACCCCTTTAATCTCAGCACTCTGGAGGTAGAGGCAGGCGGATCTCTGTGAGTTCGAAGCCAGCCTGCCTGGTCTACAGAGTGAGTTCCAGGACAGGCAGGGCTACACAAAGAAACCTTGTCTCAACCCCTCCCCCGAAAAAGTGTGCTTTGGTGAATAGACATCTGAGTCATTATAAATAATCACTTTTTCTGATGGCTGTTGACTTCTGTGCCCTGTTTTCTAGCCTCTAAGATCAGAAAAATATTTTACTTATGCTGATTCATGTAAGTTTTATTTTTGTGGATTTGACATGTAGGTCTACAGTATAACAAAAATTTTAATGTATACTATGATACAAGATAAATATTACTATTCCACATGGACAACCAATTATCTCATCTGAAAAAGACCCACCCTTCCCCACTGGCCTATTGAAAAGTCTTCTTTTTCTCACTGTCCCATTTAAATGCCTGTCTTTCCTTGCACTGGTTTCTGGAATCTCTAGTTTGTTGCATTGGCTTTATTTCTCTCTTGTTATTCTACAATGCCACACTTAACTTCAGTATGTTTGTACAGTATCTTGACATACACTTGTGAAAAGATCTCTGGGTTTGGTGTTTTATGTCAAGAGTTCTTCACTGTGTGTTACATTTCCTGGACTTTCTCCCCGTATTTTCCACCCTTTCATACTTAGGGGTTTCAGTTTGAATATTTCTTCTCATGCCGGGCAGCAACAAAGTTCTTGCTTCATGAAGATAATTCTTCATGAAACATTAAGTTCTAGGGCAGTGATCCCCAGCCTTCCTAATGCGGTGACCCCTTAATACAGTTTCTCATGCTGGGGTGAGGCCCCTATCCGAACCATAAAATTATCTTGTTGCTACTTCATAACTGTAATTTTGCTACTGCACTGAATCATAATGTAAATATTTTTTTTGAGACAGAGGGCTGCCAAAGAGGTTGAGACCCACAGGTTGAGAACCTCTATTGTAGGGCACATGCGGTGTTTCATGCACCATAAACAAGTGGCAGAATAGGACACAGGACTCCGTTAAGGTCCCCAGTTCACATTCTCAACCAGGCCGGCATCTCTTTCTATTGTCAGAAGTCTAGAAAAAGTGTCCAACTGGACAGAAGGCCAAGGGTGTGGAGTGTGAACTTCCTGTGAACTCCCTCTGTTTGACCCCTGGGTGATATTTGCATAAGCAAATCTCACGATAAGCATACTCAAACGCACAAAGGAGAGGGAGACATGTACAAAAAGCAGTTTTAGCGCTAATGGGTCACTGTCCCTCAGTACTAACAGCTCAGAGATCAGAAGGAGCCCTGGAGGGGGAAGGCCTTCTCTGAAGGCAGAGGCGTTGACCTAACACAACCTTTGCATCCCTGCATGCAAAGAGCACCAGCAAAGAAGCCACAGGCAGGAGCCTGGGTAGCCCCGTGGCTTCTCCTCAGGGAGCCTTCTTTCTGGGCTCTTTCTTTTTTCCCACTTCCTTTCTTTCCTGAGACATGGTCTCCTGGATCCTAAACTAGTCTTAAACTTGGTCAAAGATGAACTTGAGTTCCTGATTGCGTTTAGTGTTTTATGTTGGAACCCAGGGCTTTAGGCCTGCTAGGCAAGCGCTCTACCAAGTGAGCCACATCCCCTACCCTCATGCATCTATCTTCTGCTTGTGTCTTGGGCCATGGTAAAAAGAAAAACTCAAAATAAGATAAGTCAGGAATGATTCCATGAATCGGGTGGCGCCCAGACAATGAGCCATCATTGCTCATTGTCCATGCTCATACAGCATGGGCAGAGAGCTCCTCTAGGTTGAATGGATTGAAGTTCGCGCTTAACTTGATTAGCTACAGTTATACATTTGTCTGATTTAGCTGTGATCTGATCAGCTGGCTGGCCGCGAATGACTAAAATTTAATTTATCATAAAAATACGTCTCTTAGGGTATGACTCCAGACCTGGGATGGAGCTCACGCCCTTGCCCAGGCTAATCAAGTGCTTTAGCCCTGGACATCCCCAGCCCCAGCCCCAGCCTTTGGTTGTTATGGGGGAACATGTATTGTATGTAGCACGGGAACCCAAGTAAAATTTGGTCAGGCTGAGGCGCATGCCATGCTTATGGTGTTAAATAGCTTTTAGGGTCTTTTGAATTTTTTCACAACACTTTCCCAGTTAAAAGCAGCATTTCTGAAGTTGACAGTGGGATTATATAATATATTTTGAGATCTCATATTCCCTCTACTGCTGCTATTTCTTTTCTTTTTTCTTTTTTCTTAATCATTCCATTCGTTTACATCTCAAATAATATCCCACTTCCCAGTTACCCCTCCACAACTCCCCCACTCCCCAATCATCCTCTCCCCTCCCCTTTGCCTCCATGAGGGTACTCTCCCACCGACCCACACTCTTCTGCTCCTACCTTTCCAGCATCCCCCTATGCTGGGGCATCAAACCTCCATAGGACCAAGGGCCTCCCCTCCCATTGCTGTCAGGCAAGGCCATCCTCTGCTACCTGCTGCTGTTTCTGATTCTCAGAAACAAAACTGCAACATGATTGTATAGCTGTGGCATCATCATCATCATCAAGCCTCTACTTTAAAAAAAAAACTTCTTTGTGTGTTTGCCACTTGTGTGTATTTACATGTGTGTGTGCACATGCCACCATGTTTAAAGTCAGAGGACATCTGCTTTGGGTGTCAGCCCTCTCCTGCCAGGAGACTGACAGGGTCTCTTTCCTGTTTGATAGTTCATGAGACAGGCTAGCTGGCTAGAGAGTTTCAGAATTCCTCCTGCCTCCACCTCCTGTTTTGCCCCAAGAGCTTTGGCATTACAGACACAATGCTACTGTGCCCTATTTTACCTGGAAACTAGGATTCGAACTTGGGTCTCCCACTTCCAAAGCAAGCACTTTTACCTACTGAACTATTTCCTCAGCCCCAAGACCTCATTTTCCCATGCCAAGATCAACAATACTAGGGACACCTCACTCTCCACCTATATTTTGGCTGATTTGACAGATCTGTTTACCAATGGTTTTTTTTTTTTTTTTTTTTTTACCCCTAGGAATTTTTTGATGTGTGGCCAGTTCTAATGGGCGAGGCTCCAGCCTACTCCGGTCCCAGGACTCCAGACGGAAGGGTAAGTTTCCTTGAGATCTTTTCCATACGCCAGGCTTGGCGGACTTGCCCAAGAACTTTAATTTATCATGCAGATTTATCTTCACTATATTAGGCTGTCTCTCTTGTGTTGTGGTAATTCTTCACCACCTCCCAACCCTGTCACTTGCAAAAGCTTAATATCTTTCTGGAGTCTCAGAGGGACCCAGAGGAGCGGATGAGGCAGGAGTCAATACTCGCATCCTGCAGACAAGGATGAGCCTGGAGATGTCTCGCATCTGGCTCAAGGACCTTCCCAGCAGGGAGTTAGAAGGTGTTTGCACCTAGAAAGAGGCTCAGATCTAATCTATGTTCAAATTGGTAGCCAGAGCCCAGTCGCAACCACTTGATATGTTTGTTGACTGTGTACAGTTCCTTGTTTATTTCTACTTACAAAAAACCGGACTGGTTTATAATGATAGTCATTCTTTCCCCAGAGTAGGTTCTAAATTTATTTTGAGAAGACAGAAGGTTAGTTAGATGGGATCCAGCAGCCACAGGATAAATTGGAGTCCACGTCACTCAGAGTGCTTATGTACTCCTAGCTAGGTGCTCCTGCTTGCCTCCGACCCCTTGTAGCACCGGGTCACAGGATGTCATATAACTCGGTTGTACCTGCCAAAGCTGTGGTTGTTCCAAAGAGGGAAAGGAAAAAAAAAGTCAACAGTGGCTGAACGTTTGGATCAGCGTACGGCTGTTTGTGAGCCAAGACGGTCAGTGCTGTGGCGCTGACCACACTCCTGTCAGACAGTGATTAACTGGGGGCTTCCCTGAAACAAGTCCTTCTAGAACACTAAGAGGAAACACAGGAAGAACCCTGCACAAACCCACAGATATCTCGAGAAACCTAGCCAAGGGTAGACAGCCTTGTGTTGTTCACTTATGAATGGAAAACAACAATAACAAAACCCAAATACCAGGCCAGGTATAGTGGCTCACTCCTGCAATCCCAGCAATGGGGAGGCTGAGACAGGAGGATCATTGTAAGGTCAAGTCTACCCTGGGCTATATAAACAATTCTGGGCTAGGCTGGACTATAGTGTAAGACCTTGTCTCAAAATAACCAAAAACAAAATGGCAAGGTAAGTGTAATTAATGGCTTAGCTACCTACAGAAGAGCCTGAGTCAGGAGTCAGGGAGAATCCTAAGTTCAAGGCTGCCTGGGTTACAGAGAAAGTTTAAGACTATCTGGGCAACATAGTGAAATCCTGTTTAAAATATAAAATGAGGGCTGGAGATGTAACTCGATGGTAGAATTCGTACCTTGCATGTGTGAGATTCAATTCCTGGTACAGGGAGAGAGAGAGAGAGAGAGAGAGAGAGAGAGAGAGAGAGAGAGAGAGAGAGAGAGAGAGAGAGAGAGAGAAAACATGATTGGATCTGTTTATTTCTGGGGACAAAGTAAATGAGTTTGGTGGTCTTATTTTAACTGGAGTGTTAATCAGAAGAATTAGAATTGGTTTATATAGCCCGTAATAGAGAAAGAACATGGATTTGAACAACTGAGTTATACGCTGAAGTCATCTTCAGCTTGAAAGTCATTCCAGAGAAGAAAGGAATAGATAATAGTTGGGTGAGACCATCCAGGGCTCAGGCAAGTACTGCTTTGGAGTCACTGAAGGCTTGGAAATAGAGCCTGTAGAGATTCCAGCAACTATGAAACTCTGGATATATTGGGATGTGTTCATCACCAAGGCATAGAAGAGGAGACAATTTTCCAGGGAACAAAACATGGATAAATATTAGTTTCCAAAGACCATCCACTGGCTGTTGTCCTCAAACTCATCACTAAAGCCAAACCTGGGCCTCCGCTCAGCCATCAGGGAAACACTCACAGACATGATCAGGCCTAGACACAGAAGTCACAGGATTGGCCGGGATTGATCCTGTAAAGTGTGAGTGTCGCTGCTGGGGTGGCTTGGTGGGAAAAGGCAACTGAGGTAAAGCCAGAGGGCCGGCTCCTTCTGAGAGAGGAGGGAATGTGTTTCCATCAAGCTGCCTTCTGCAGGGTCTCCTTATGCACCTCTGTCCTGGGGCTCCCTATGCAGACTGGGCTGCAGCCTTGAACTTGCAGAGGTCTGTCTGTCTCTTCCTCCTGAGTGCCATGGTTATTGGAACACTCCAGCCCGCTCCAAACTGTTTCTAAGACAGAATGTGGGTATCGTGGTCATATGAGTAGACTGAGTCCTGACACTGGGTTTTGGACCTTTCCGGAAGTCCACATCTGTCACACTGGGCTAAGCCTGCCTAAGTCCACAGGACTTGGGTTACAAGTGCTAGCTTCCCACTGACATGCAGCAGGCAGGTGCTACAGTATAAAAGCAGAGCTGGCCCTTTGCACCTCATTATCTGCTGGGCACTGTACCTGAACTGTTGTGTGTGTGTGTGTGTGTGTGTTGTGTGATTTGAAGCCAGGCCTCATGCCTACCAGCAAGTGTTTTATCATGTTCTCAGCCCTTTTTATGTTTTTTTTTTTTTAATTGCTTTTATTTTGAGAGAGGTTGCTTAAGCTGGCCTTGACCTTGCCCATTAGTCAAGGAGGCCCTTGAACTCACGGTGCTCTTGCTTCAGCCTCCCCAGCAGCTGGAATTACAGACCTGCACCAGCAAGCCCGGCTGTCATTTATTCTTTTTTATATGTCTATGAATTTTTATTTTCCCATTGGACAGACAGTTGAAGAGATTAAGATCTGGAAAGGCCAAATCATTTGTGCAAATTTAAAACCAGGATACTTCTCTCTCTGGTGACTACCTTCGCAAATGTGCCTTCCCATGGTTCCTTTTGCTTTCCAATATGACTCACACTTTATTGGCTGAATTCAAATATACTTTTAAAATACAGCTTTTGACTTTAAGCACCCCTCCCTCTATCTGAGGTCTGAGGTCCTCTAACAGCCAACTGTGTCTCATTTCCTTTACAAGGGAAAACAGCAAGTGTGTGTTTAAGTCATGAAAACGCTGCACAGGCTAATTAGTTAGGTTTCATGGAAAAAACCCAAGACATGCCCACTTGTCTTCAAACGGCCATATTTCCAGGCCTCGATATTTGGCCACCACTGGACTGGTGGCTCTTTCAAAGATCCCGGTGTCACAGTGCCTGCTGTTCAGCAGAAGGTAACAAAGGTGCCCTTGATGGCTCTGGTTTGGTTTTCCAGAGTCTGTGAACTCATCCATGAATGTGGCCTTGAAGGCCACACAACAGCTGTAGTGTGTAGAAAAATCCCAATTTGCCTAAAACACACTGAATCTATTTTGCTGCTTTTTCTGAAAGCAAAATGGTTTTCCTGTAGGCTTCAGGAGGAAAAAATAAACAAAAACAAAAAGGCCCAACACACCAACCAAACCCGTTAGACATGATAGAAACTTTTCTAAAGAGTCCCCCGGCAGCTGCACTTGGTACCACACGGTCAGCCAGGCTGGCAACAGCACTGACCACGTGCTCACCTCTAGACTCCACAGCCTGTGTTGCTCAGCCAAGATGGTTGAATATTTTTTCTTCTCTCTCTCTCTCTCTCTCTCTCTCTCTCTCTAGCACAGGCTAGCTCAGAATCTACCATGTAGCCCAGGCTGACTTCAAACTTGTAGTGACCCTCCTGTCCATTTCCTAACTGCTGGCATTACAGATATGACCACTATACTTAGGTGACCCTGAGTCTCTTTACATAGCTCAGGTGAGCCTGAAACACAGTCCTCCTGCCTCTGCCTCTGAAAATGCTGGATTTACAGGCATGAGCCCAGGTGTTTTACAGTATTTTAACTTACAATGGGTTTATGGGGAGGTAACCCAAAATATGTGGAGCAGATGTGTGCGGTATTTGTTTAATCACTTTCCCAATGCTAGACATGATCAGGTGGGGTATGCTCGAAGTTCTTCCAGGCTGTAGAGAATATTTCCTTTCAGGCTGTGCCTTGCCCTGAGTGATTCCTTGTTATAAGCAGTTGGCTCTGTTTTAAGTGCAAATGCTGGTGAAGAATGATTTGGCCTGTCATTTGTGCAAGTAAACAGCCACTGTGTGCCCAGCACCAACCATGAGGCAGACTGATAGCTCATTTATGCAAAGAAAGGATGACCCCCTTTGAATGCGTCAACCTAACTAAGAAACATATGGATCAAAACTGTATCAGAGTCCAGACCTCACATGTCTTTGATCCCAACACTGAGAGCAGAGGCAGAGGCAGAGGCAGAGGCAGAGGTAGAGGCAGAGGCAGAGGCAGAGGCAGAGGCAGAGA
>NW_022196895.1:57037387-57053738 GCF_008632895.1 Mastomys coucha
AGAGGCAGAGGGAGGAGGCAGAGGCAGAGGGAGGAGGCAGAGGCAGAGGGAGGAGGCAGAGGCAGAGGCAGAGGGCCAGCCCAGTCTACATAGTGAGTTCCAGGCTAGCCAAGATTATGCAATGAGACCCTGTCTCAAAAAACCAGAATATAAAACAAAACTGTATAAGGAAAATAGGCTTGTGAGTCCACTGAACCCATGAAACCAATGAATGAATGAATGAATGATGCAACTCTGCACTTGGATCATATAAAATGAGGGATACCTAACACTGAGCACCACAGCATTCTCCAGCCTTTCATCAGAGCATCCTGTGCATGAGTCATGGGATCAATGTGTACTGAGCTCTCAACTCTTCTATAACGTGTATGGTTTACACACACACACACACACACACACACACACACACAGAGAGAGAGAGAGAGAGAGAGACAGAGAGACAGAGAGACAGAGAGAGACAGAGAGATGGACACCATTGTGTGAAGTGTAATGAAGAACCTGAGAGCTAATATTTGTATCTAAGATTGGATTAAAGAAAAAAAAAAAACACCTGGAACTGTCAACAGCCACAAACAAAGTGAAGTCAGTAGTGATTGGTGAGTTTAAGCCGATGAAAATGACGTAGTTGTGAATCTGTCGTTTTCCAATAAATTCTGACATGGTAGAAATCTTGTCTCAAAAAAAATAGCCAACCGAGCTGGTAAGATAGTTCAGCAGATAATAGTGCATGTCTCTGAGCTTGGCGACCCGAGTTTGATCCCTGGGTCTCACATTATGGGAGGAAAGAATTAAATCCTACAAGTTGTCCTCTGATCTTTCCACCTTCAATGTGTTGTGTGCACATGAAGGTACACACATATACCTTCCTACTTATATACACACTCCAAATAAATTACACATACATATATGTATATAATGTGATATGAAATAATACAATATAAGTATAACCAATGGGCTAGAGAGATGGCACAATGGTTACTTCCCATGCAACCATGATGGGGAGGGCAGGCAGAGTGATAAGAAACTCCTTTGGGCTTGCTGGTGGGGTCACCCTTCCTAAAAGGCATACAAGAGGAAGAGTGGTAGAGGAAAACATGGAGGAGCATCCTCTGCTGGCCTTCCCACATCCACAGAGGTTCGTGCACCTGCCAGCACAGACATGCACATACAGCACCCTCTAGTCCAAAGAAACAAATTATCCAGACTCCTGTATTTTAATTAATCATGCCATTTAAAAAATATTTATTTATTTATTTAATGTATACGTGTATACTGTAGCTGTCTGTCTTCAGACACACTAGAAAGGGATATTGGATCCCACTACAGATGGTGGTGAGTCACTCTGCGGTTGGTGGGAATTGAATTCAGGATCTTGGGAAGAGCAATCTTTTTTTTTTTTTTTTCCAAATAAAAAGAGGTCTAACAGCTGAGGGAGAGAGACCAGAGTGTGGGGTCAATGCTTCTTAATAAATGCAAGTAAATGCCTATTTCAAGTACATGGTATTATTTCAGTAACAGTCTGGTGGTCATCATCTGAGTAGCGGTGTCCCAGGCAATAGAGATAGAGACACTGTAGTTCCATTTTAAGTGTCTTCCCTAAGTCATATAGCTACAGAGTCTCTGAACTAGCCAGGACCCAGGCTCTGGTGCTGGCTCCTTGTCTCATTACACAGTAGCCCCTCCCTCTCCTGCATCTCAGTTCTTGTCTGTGAGACGGTTGCTAAGCTGCCCATCATAGTTAGGCATACAGAGGACCTGATAAGGTAGTGGAATTTTCCATAAAGAGCAAGAGGAATGAAACCACCCGCCAGCTGGTTCTACGAAGGTCTATGACCTTCTGTGACCCTCTGTGGGGGAGGGCTGCTAAAAACAGTGAGCACTGGAAGGCAGCAGAGCTGTCCTTTAGAGGGAGCTAGGAGTGAACTTGGTATCCCTGAAAAAAAACAAAACAAAACAAAACAAAAACGGGGCAGACGACAGTGTAGGACAAGGTATGAGCGCTGTGTCTTAGGCATGGGTAAACTTCCTGTGTTCTTTTTCTTAAAAAAAAAAAAAAAAAATCAGACTAGTTCCACGGTGCACTTCTGCTGAAGCTATGCCCTCACTGAGTATAATTTTCCTCTTTTGCCAGGAAATTAACTTTTACAAGGTCATTGACTACATCCTGCATGGCAAAGAAGACATCAAAGTAATCCCGTAAGTTTCATCTCCAGACATGAAAAAACTTCAGGTTTACTTCCAACATCTTCAGTCCGTGGTTCCTGAACTGAACTCAAACCCCAGACCGCCATGCTCTTGGAGGTTGGAGGCAGGGGGAACCATGAGACTTGCAAGGTGGTGGAACCAGGTCCCCAAAGGAGAAGAGCTTGATCAAAGACACCCGCGGCTGGGTTAATGTATCATGTGGGGTCCCAGACCCATAGCCAGTGTTAAGAGACAATGACTGCCCCTGGCCCCAATTAAAAATGAGACAGTGGTCTCAAATTGAGACGTTTCAACCACCGCGTGGAGCAAGAAGCTGGGAAAGAAAGAAACTCGCCCCAAGGAACAGAGTCTTGAACGGGTCAGGGAAGGATGCCGAGGAGGGTGCCCGTAGAGGACTATTTTAGGGGCAGAGAAGTCACAACCTCCTTTGGGGTAGACCTGAGCTGTTTTGGTCCGCAGAGTGTTGCCAGACATCTTCTTTGGGGTCTTATCTCCCAGAATCCCTCCCTGTCGCTAGAGACACACCCAGAACTCCACCTGGAGACAGGCTCACTTTCTCAGTTTAATTGTAGGCTCCTTAAACTGCAATTAGGCTCCGTGAGAGAGCCACACCTGTATCGGCTGCCAGCCCACTCCCTGCAAAGCCAGAGAGCTGGAGCGATTTACATGTGCTGCCCTAATCCCCAGACTGTAGCAATAACCGGAAATGCTGACTCAGTTCTTGTTCCCGGGTCAAATCCTAAATACTCCTTTTGTTCTTTTGTCACTAGGAGAAAAAGAAAAGACTCAGGTCTGCCTTTTACTAGTTGGGGGTGAGAAATTTTCTCACATTCCCCTGTTGCTGAGTTCTCTATTCCTGTGTATTCCTGCCGGTGTAAATATGGTTTCTAAGGGCCAACCAGATGGCTCAGCGGCTGCTCTTCCAGAGGACCTGGATTTAATTTCTAGCACCCACATGGCATAACTCTAATGCCATAGCTTTAAAGTACACCAGACACACACACACACACACCACACGCAGACAAAACACCCATTCATATAAAATAATTAATGTTTTTGACCCTCCCTTCCTCTCTCCTCTCCTCTTCCCTCCCCTCCCCTCTCCTCTTCTCCTCTTCCTTCCCTCTTCCTCTCCTCCCCTCCACTCCCCCTCCCCAACCTTCCTCTCTCCCTTTCCCCTCCCCCTCCCCCCTCTCCCTTTTCCCCTCCCTTTTCCCCTGTCCCTTTCTTTACTTTAGGTAAGTCTCACTCCCCCGGGCTGGCCTCCTGCCTGAGTGCTGGGATTACACCTGTCTCTATCCAGCATCACACCCAGATCTGAGTTTTCCTGAGCACAATCTCTTTTCTTCTTTAATTTTCAATGCATATTCTTCCAACATGCAACTCTCTAAACATGTTTTCCTTTTAAACTCTCTTTTCTTTTTTCATTCCCCTTCCCTTCTCCTTTTTTTGTTAAAAAAAAAAAAAAAAGAACAGGGTCACATGGTCACATGTAGCCCAGGCTGGCCTGGAGCTTGCTATATAGCAGAAGTTGGCCTTCAACTCCTGATCCTCCTGCTTCTATCTCACACCTGCTGGATTCCAGGCATGAGTCACCCCTCCTAGCCTCTAACCCTTTTCCTAGCTTCACATTCATTAAAACTCATTGTCTGTTTTTACCTTATCACATGTCCCAACTTCCCTCAGGTTTTTGGCATGTGCGTATGCATATGTGCATATACATGTTCACATGTATGTAAATGTACATGAGTGTGTGCATATAGAGGCAGAGTTTGACGCTGATTGCTTCTCAGTCTCTCATTTGAACCCAGAGTTTGCCAGCTTGCTCTGGAGATCCACTCTCCACCTACCACTGTAGCCACTAGCCAGTACTTCATCCGCGAAGCTATCTCCCCAGCTGCTCGACCAGTGTTTCATTAGTGCAGCATATCTCTGCAGGCTCAGATAGCAATCACCTGCTCCACCTGTTTAGGTTTGTTGAAAGCCTTTTGTTTCTAATACCAACGTTTGCATCAGTCGAGATAAGCTGGGCTACGCTGTAGGACTGCATACAACCTTGAGACTTAAGGTACAACCCCCGCACTTATCCACAGAAAACTGGGGAGTGTGGTTAGGACCCTCTTACAAGGACTATCATCAGGCAGGGCTCAAAGTTGATAAAACAGCCACCATTTTTGACTCTTGCAAGATTCACTAATATTGTTACAGGGAAGATAAATCAACTAGAGATTCTAGTTAGATGACCAAGATTGCTTGGCTGGATAAGAAGAGACCTAGTCTCTGTGGACACCTATACATGTGGCATACACTTATACACACATATACACACACATACGCACACATACACATACACTCACACATTCCAAAAATTAAGTCTTAAAAAATACCATATTCAGCTGGGTGCTGGTGCCATATACATTTAATCCCAGCACTTGGGAGGCAGAGGCAGGTGGATCTCTGTGAGTTTAAGACCAACCTGATCTATGGAGCTAGTTTTAGGACGGCCAAGGCTACACAAAGAAACCCTGCCTCAAATCCCACCCTCCACCCCAATAAAAAGCACACCCAGCTTCTCCCATACTCACTGACCACACAGGTCAGTGGCGGGCACTGCTGAGCACACCTATGACACTTGATTACTATAAAGTGCAAAAAAAAAGGCATGGTGTAAAATGAGACATTTCTGACATAAGTAACTGCATCACATCAAGTCTACAGAGAAATCTATCTATCTATCTATCTATCTATCTATCTATCTATCTGAATTCACTAGACACACCAGAAGAGGGCATCAGATCCCATTAGAGATGGTTGTGAGCCACCATGTGGTTGCTGGGAATTGAACTCAGGACCTCTGGAAGAGTAGTCAGCGCTCTTAACCGCTGAGCCATCTCTCCAGCCCCTTTAAGATTTATTTATTTATTTATTTATTTATTTATTTATTTATTTATACAGAGAAATCTAAACCAATGAAAACGGAGCATTACAGGAAAGTAAGAGAAAGACATGAGTAGGAAAGTCTGTAGTGGCGACCATGCAACAAACACCATGTGAATGGATGAGTTGTGCTACTGAGGCAGGAGGAAAACTGCATACATGAAAGAGAAGCCAAACAAAATAATGAGCATTGAATAATTCTTCTAAAGGAAGTTGAAGAACAGGCTGATCTGGTTGGCGAGGACAAGGGAACAGAGCCAGGTGGTAGAAAGCAGAAGAAAAGCAAAGTGATTACACCAGAATGGTGGTTCTCGAGGGTTAGGGAGAAGGCTGTGATTGACAGGGGCTGGGGCTTCCAAAGTGCTGATGCCTCTGTTCTTGACTGGTGTGGGATTTCTGAAATGTTCACTTTGTGTGTGTGTGTGTGTGTGTGTGTGTGTGTGTGTGTGTGTGTGTATGTGTGTCCCCATGTGTTCATGTATGTACACTTGAGTGCATGTGCACATTCTGAGGCCAGAGGACATCGAGTGACCCTATCTATCACTCTCTGTTTGAACATGGAGCTAGCAACCCCAGTCACCTTCCTGTCTCTATGCCTCACTCTTCAGTGGTAGTAGGTGTGCGCAGCCACACTCAGCCTTCCACATGGGTTCTGGGGATCTGAACCCAGCAGGTCTTTATGATTATACAACAAGCACTCTTATTCTTTGAGCTGACTTTCCAGCCCTGTGTTCACTTGATAATGATGGATGATGGTTGTTTTTGTTTAACTGTATGGTTTTTCCAGACAAGGTTTCTGAGTAACAGAGCTTTGGCTGTCCTGGAACTGGCTTTGTAGACCAGGCTGGCCTTGAACTCAGAGCTTACACCTGCCTCTGCCTCCTGAGTGCTGGGATTAAAGGTGTTTCTCAGTATGCCTGACTAATGATGGTGGCTGTACATTTTTCTATGTGTGTATATTTTTTTTTCTTAAAATAACCGAGCAAAAAGTAATAGTATCATGTGTCTCCTCCCCAAGCAAGGGGACACGTGAGGAGCATGTTGCCAAGTGGTTTGATACTAACACACACAGTAAGGAGGCTGGGACAGTACTGAGTGACAGGTCTACACTGAGTGTCTGGAATGTTCAACGTCATGGACAGACTCCATTTTGGAATGTACAGTACATGCATGGCCAGCCTTTGGGGCTAAGGCAGCTGCAGTGAATGGGAGCAGGGGCTGGGCCAGCCGAAAGTAAGGAGGCATAGCAAGGAGCCCCTGACTTGAAAGTCACGATGTATTTGTCTTTGGCCTTTACAGGAACCCACCTGCTGACCACTGGGCTCTAGTGAGTGGTCTCCCCACTTATGTGGCTCAAAACGGTCTGGTAAGTGATACATCTTGCGTGGGGGGCAAGGGTTTTAATCAAGAGAATGAGAAAAACGGGGTTAGTGTGAATCTTTCAAGCCACAGGCTCTTGTTTTTCTAGTTTACTCAACATCTGACCCACAGAAGGGAGTAGATCATTGACATATCCGAAAATAGCAGCTATAGAGAAGTAGTTTTTACATGGAAAAGTGTATAGTGTCCCTGACAATAGAAACTTGTGCAAATAGGTCGTGGACAATGTCTTGACTTGCTGATCTCCCAGGCTTCCCAGATACTACGAAACAAGCTCTTACACCAGACTTGATTGCCATTCCCAGCCTCCCCGTCCTACCCACACACATGGCAGAGTACCAGTGTGCTATGCCTTGCCATGCCTATCGCTCAGACTTTCTATTGCTGTGAGACTTCGTATAACTTTCAAAGTCACACTCCCAGTGACCTACTTCCTCTAGCTAGGCCCCAAAACAGCCCCACCCAGCTGAGGACCAAGCTGTCAACCCAAAGCCTGCATGGGATCCCCCTCCATATTTAGATAAAAACAATGTCCCAGCCAGTCAGTGTCATAGAGGAGAGTGATGTGTGCTGTCTCCTGTGTTCCAGGACACGGTTGTGTCTGCAACTTACACATCACCCCTATGTGCTGTTTTGGCTTGTGGCAAAGTATCATGGTAAATCAGTAGCCAGGAAACAAAACTGAGGCAGGGAAATGAGGCATGGCTTCCAATATTCCTTCAATGGCATGCTCCAGTAACTGGAAGAGTACTTGCTAGGCCCACTTACCTCTTAAAAGTCCCTACTACTTCCCTGCTGGGTCTTATTGGTGACCACGAGTCTCATTTTACCCATGAGACTTTGCAGACCCTCCATATCCAGACATGCAGAGCTGGGTGCAGAGGTTAGGAGCAACACCTTGTATGTGCTTAGTGTTGCTGAATTATTAGGTCAGAGACAAAAGGACAGATTTCGAGGTGGCTCAAGGGGGAGGAAGGAGCCAGATCTAGTAGGCCTTGGATGCTGTGTAGAAGGCTTTAATCCGCAAGTCACTGGAGGGAGACTGAGAAGGGCACAGTTCAAGTAAGAGGTGATAAGAATCTCAAAGAATTGGGCAGGGATGGATGGGACAGGGATGGATGAATGTCACTCAGGTGATGGAGTGCTTGCCAATACTCATGAAGCTTTATACTTCATTAATCCGGGTGTGGTGGTCCACTTATGAAATCCTAGAATCCAAGAAGTAAAAGCAAGAGGATCAGAAGTTCAAGGTCATCCTTGGCTACATAGCAAGTTGGAGTTCAGCCTAAGCTAAATGAGACTCTCAAACAAATAAACAAACAAACAAATCCCAATCTCAATGAAGGCTGACAGACAGTCAGTCACTAGGTACTGATGATGATTCAGGCCCTAGATAAATGTGCCCATTTAATACAACTTCAGCAGAAATGAGATGCAAAGAAAGAGATACTGAGTCAGATCTAATACTGAGAAGGTAAAGCCAGCAGGACTTAGTGATTAAGCCAGAGGGTAGAGGAGAGACAGGTCAGAGCTAATCTCAAGCTCCTGGACCGGTTGGGCATCACAGATGTTGGGCTGGGATACCCAGTGATGAGTCATCTCTACTCAACAAGAAGTAGAGACATTTCTCAGGGGCATGTCCAGCAGAGGGATGAAGAAGACAGCTCTTATACCATGGAGTGCAGAAATAGAAATGGGAAATCTCAGGGTCAGACAGCACTGGAGACCACAGGTGCAGATTAAAGCTCCAAGGGAGAGCGCATCTGCTGCGATACTGGGAGATGCCAGGGTTTCCAGAGCTTGTGGAAGAAGAGGATTCTGTGAAGGACAAACAGGAGAGGTCAAAACTATTTGGAAACCCAGGAGAGGCAGGACCACAGTAACCAATGTGAGAGTTCGCATGTATATAGCACAGGGATGTGGTGAGGAAGAAGCAGGAGTTCCCCCATAGCATGAGGCCTTTGGCAGACCCAATCAAAACAGATTTGGCCCCATTGCCAGTGTTCCAGCGGGGGATCATATTGATTTTGTCTTCGAGAGAGAAATCTAGCAATATAGGATCTGAGTTGAAACACTTTTTGTTTCTTACTCTACTTTACAGCCCAAGGAAAGAATTTCTTCCTCCCTCTCATGTGAGTGAGCCAGAGATGTGTGAAGGACCTTTTTGTAACATCAGCCCTTAGGAGGCAGATGTAGGTTGGCTCCAAATACCAGGCCAGCCAGGGCTACTGTAATAAGATTAACTTCCCAAAAGAAAATAACATACACGTGTGTGTGTGTGTGTGTGTGTGTGTGTGTGTACACATACACACATGCACGCACATGTATGTGCATAGGCACACTCACATTTATGCACTTACATACATGCACACACAGGCGTGCATGCATGAGCACACACTCACACACATGTGCACACCTTACACACGGACCCTAGATATCCAAATACTTAGCATAAGAGTCACAGAATGGGATACTCTGCAGTTACTAAAAATAACAGCTGTACCCTTAGCTTTTCTCAAAGCTAGAAATGTCTAGGATGTAACAAACAGAAGTAAAATCTACCAGGTGACCTTGCCTAGCTAGTAACCTCGGTTAATAAGCCTGAGCCATTTTGAATCTGTCCACCGGATGAGGACAGCGCACTGCCTTGGGCAAGGACTTGGGTTCTGAATAGGGAGCAAGGCTTGCACGCTCTTGCTCAGCTCTGACCAGTTGCCTTACTCCCTTCCTGGCTTGCAGATCTGCAATATAATGAATGCTCCTGCAGAGGACTTTTTTGAATTCCAGGTAAGCCATTTTTATTTGATCTCTTAGCCATGCGACTCCCTTCTCTCTCTCTCCAGAAAGAGCATCAGAATGTACTAGGATCTGCCTGTTTTCCTGGGAAGCAATCTAAATAGTGGAGATTTGGACATAGCTCCATAATAATGGAAGGGAGAGACAGTGGTAATTGGGTAAATTCCAAGGACACTTTCAACTTCAAAACACTTGCATCCCTCCTATCTGAGATGTTTCTGATCCTGCCTGGCACATGCCGCCCCTGACATCCTGGGAATGGAAACCATAGCTCTCGGGCTAGGGAGTTCACAGTGTTTCTAGGCAGCTAAGCCCACACAAGAGCCAAGTTCTGGCTTCTTAGAGCTGAGCCAGGCCGTTAGAGTCCAGCCATAGCCCCACTTCTATCCTGCAGTCAGCGCAAGCATGGGAGTGGTAGAGCCTGCAGCCCTGCCATTCTCTTACAGAAAGAGCCTCTGGATGAGTCTGGATGGATGATTAAAAATGTACTCTCTATGCCCATCGTCAACAAGAAGGAAGAGATCGTTGGCGTGGCCACGTTTTACAACCGCAAAGATGGGAAGCCCTTCGACGACATGGATGAGACCCTCATGGAGGTGTGGGCTGCTGGGTGGCCCTTGGCTGATGGGGCTCAGTGTCCACCAGCTCCAGGGTTGCCCTCCAGAGCTGCATGGTGGGACCTCGTGTGCACCTGCCTGATCATGGGGGTGGGGGGTGGGAAGCTTTACCCCCAAGGAGCCACTTTCTCCACAATCCTTCCTTATCTCCCCTCGCTTCCACGCTTCACTACTGGGAGCAGTCTTAGGATCACCTGAGAACTGATGAGAAAGCACAGAGCTCCTCCGTACATCCTGCTTGCTCCACACATTTCCACTCATGACATTATTATTCATAAATCCTCACTTAAAATGCATGTACGTCCATTATTTTATCACAGGCTGCCTGCCCCCCCCCCAGCTTTGCAAGCCCACTTTATAGTTGAGAACACTGAGGTCTCAACAGTCTTGCCCTCAGTCCGCATGAGGCTCCAGGCTGCCACCGCCTCTAACTCTCTCTTTCTCTACAGTCTTTGACTCAGTTTCTGGGCTGGTCAGTCTTAAACCCTGACACCTACGAGTCCATGAACAAACTCGAGAACAGGAAGGATATCTTCCAGGACATCGTGAAATATCACGTGAAGTGTGACAACGAGGAGATCCAGAAGATCTTGGTGCGTAGTGGTCTTCGCTTGTTTCCACTGTGGTGGAGGATGCCAGGGAGATGTACCAGTCGGTGGCCATGTAGAAAACCCATGAGGCAGAGCCTGGGATGAGTGGGTTTTCAGCCCTGTTCTCTCCCATGTGGCACGGAGAGTCGACAGGCCTCAAGGCCGAATGGATAGATACGTGAGCACCAGAGACTAGCCAGTAATGACTGCCTGAGGAATAATATCTCTTGCAGGGTCCCCTCTGTCTTGGAAGCCTGACAGCACCAAAGACCCCATTTTCCCCTGGGCTCAAGACTGACTTGGCACTAGAGGCAGGGGCAACTAGTCTCAGGTTTTACTCTGGTAGAAGGCTTTACCTGGCAGCCCTGTGGATCAGGAGCCATTCCTCAGAGTCTCTTCCACGGGGTCGCTCTAGAACTCACCCATGTGGTGAGCAAAGAGGTGGTTCAGAGAGAATAGGAAGCTTTCCCATAATAACACTACATTGTAATTTAGAGCTGAAGCTGGGGCTCCGTGGCAGAGTGCTTGCCTGGCATGCATGGAGCCCTGGGTTTGATACTGAGTAACAACACACACCACAGCACGATAGAGCGCACCTGCAATCACAGCGTCTGGCAGATGGAGGGTCGGGAGTTCAAGGCCATCTTTGGTTGCATAGTGAATTTGAAGCTAGCTTGAAATGCACGAAATCCTGTCTCAAAATACAAAATACGGTTTACACAGCATCCATGAATATGTTTGAGGCCTAGGTATGCATTAGCCTACTCAGGGGTTCAGGGCAGCACTCCTCACCTAGTGCAGAGATGAAGAAATGGAAGCCCCTCCCCAAGAGGGAGGGGACTCAGCCTCAAATCACCTACTATGAGAAGGGTTCTCAGTTCACATTTGTTAGGAAAACGAACTACTTCTCTGTGATCTTTCTTAGTGGATGCTTCGGGAGGTGGTGGTGGGCACCCCATCAGGAGAGCTGTCCAAATAGAAGCTGGGTGCTCATGTATCAGGGGGTGCAATCATGAATGGGAAGCCAGACATGTGAGGACTGGTGGTTTATTGTTCCTGGGCATTTGGCATTAAATAAACCAAGATCCAACAAACAATCTAATACCCAGATGGCTGAGATCCCAACACTTCACATGTTGAAACATCCCAGGCCAGTGTTCTCAGAGGTCTCCCGTTTCCTTCTCTCTTTTGTTTTTGGAGGTATAAGTAGTCCAGGCTGGCCAGCCTTCCTACCTCTGCCTTCCAGTGCTGGGGTTCCATGTGTGTTCTAGCGTGTCCAGCCTCAGATAAGGACTCACGTAGCCCAGGCTGGCCTCAGACTTGTTCTGTAATTGAAAGTGTCCTTGAACTTTGATACTCTGGCCTCTGCCTGAGGTTATAAAGTGTGCACAACCATGCCCAGGTTATGTAGTAACCCAGGGCATGCTGGGTAAGCTCTCCACCACTGGCCTATGTCTCCAGCAAAAGGTCAGTTCTTAGTTTTAGAAGATGACAGAGAAAATTTGATTGTTTCTTATCCACTAGTGGCCAATTCGTAGGAGAAAACACCAAGTTTAGATGAAATGCCTTATGGTTTAACTCAGAGCATAAGGCCAGTCAAATGATGCATATGTAGACCAGAAGGATATGTAGGCTCAACGAACCAGTTGGAAGTTAACAGATTCCACCCTGGATCAAGAAATCACAAACAATTAACTGGATTGCTTCATCTGGCACAGGGGAAAAATAGGACTCGCCTCAGGTCACACAGCAAAGGAAAGCAAATCAAATGAAATGGCCAAACTTTCATTATTCTCCGTCACTATGAACAGTAAAAAATATAAATAGCAATATTGTTAGCACTGCGCTGTGACAATAATTGGCGTACTTTACTTTAGTCGTACTTTCATTTGTTCAGAGATGGTTTCATTATACAGCTTGGGTTGAACCGAATTTCTCTATATAGTTTACATGACCCTCAAGTCTAAGATCTTGCTACATCCTCTGAGTGCGGGGATTACAGATGTGTTCCACCTTATCTGGCTAGTTCACACACATGGTGGAGCATGCGTATAGTCTCAACACTGGGCAAGCTATCAGGCATGGTGGAACATGCCCATAACCCCAACACTCCAGAGGCTGAGGTTGGAGGATAGATTGTTGCAGGCTAGCAAATCTGAGACAGCCTGGACTACACAGTGGGACCCTGTCTCCAAAAACAAAACCCTGAGGGCGTAGCTCAGTGCTAAAATGCTTGCCTAGTATGGGCAAGGCCTGGGCTCCATCTCCACCTCCAACACAGACACACACACACACAGATACACAGACACACACACACGCACACACACAAACACACACACACACACACACACACACACACACGACAGCATCAATGATCAGTAACAGGTTTTGTTATCCCCATTTAACAGAAGAGGAGATTGACATTCGGGCATTCAGTAGCACAGCTAGACAGTGAGAAGCCTGAATTTGAATGTAGGTCGCTATGGCTCCGGAGCTGAACCGCTGCCTCTGAGTGAGCACTTCTGCTGGAGGAGGGACCAAAGCAAAAGCGGGACATAGAGGTCTCCTTGGGTTCTTGAGGCAATAACCTGTTACATTTTCTCTGCTGTTTTGGGGCATGGCAGAAAACCAGAGAGGTGTATGGCAAAGAGCCTTGGGAATGCGAGGAGGAGGAACTGGCTGAGATCCTGGTGAGCAGCACAATCCTGGCACAGTAGGGCTTAAGCATCCCTTCACTCCTCTTGGTTTTCCTCGGCAGCCCTGGGAGGGAGTGGGAGCAGGAGCACACCATGTCCCTTAATCACCTGACTCCACTTCGATGCAGCAAGGAGAACTTCCAGATGCGGAGGCATACGAAATCAACAAGTTTCACTTCAGCGACCTGCCGCTCACGGAGCTGGAGCTGGTGAAGTGCGGCATCCAGATGTACTATGAGCTCAGAGTGGTGGACAAGTTCCACATCCCGCAAGAGGTGAGGCCCAGAGCTGCTCCTCTTTCCTCTCTCTGCAGCCTCACCTAGCGCAGAGCTCATCATGCAGTGCAGCCTGGCCTTGAACTTGTGGCTTTTGGGGGTCCTGGGACTCCAGGAAGGAGCTACTACACCCAGATCATTGCTCTCTATCCCTCCTTGGTTTTAAAAGAACAGCTTGGTCTGTAGAACATGTGGAAAGAGTATATGCTCTGCATTTGGGATTCTTTTAGAGTTTGTGCTTAGAGCCTGAGTCCTCTAGTAGAGAAAGCACTGTTTTTCTGGACTGGGGCCCGGAACTCTCATGTGGGTGGGAGATATTAGTTAAGTTCCTGGAAACAGGATCCCAGTCGATGCAGGATTCCTTTCAAAGGTTCTCAGTGGGAGGCAGTGTGGGAAGGAGCCTGGTGCCCTCAAACCTCCTAGACTTTGATTAAAGTAGCGGTTTTCAAAGGATTGCCCCAGACTACATCTGTACAACCCAAGACACTGTCAGATGGGCAATATGCTTCACACCCCACACACTCCACAGACGCAGACACATCAGCATGTCACCAGCTCTAAGGACTCTGACCATAAAAGGACCCCCAGTGATTCTGAAGTACACCGCAGCTGGAGAACCATGGGATTAAACAGTCCTTTCTCCCAGGACAGTTGCGCCCCTGGCACGTTTAGAAATCACTGCTGAAGCTCAGTCTGTGGAGGATGTGGGCCGCTCACGGTCTCCTTGGCTCTAACACCCACTTTCGTAGTGTCGAGCAGTACACAGTACTTTACTGGTGCTTCTGCATCTGTATCTACTTCCCACGATCTGGGTCAGAGATGGGGTCGGAGGACCTTGGGTCTCCTTAGGAAGGACTCAGCCACTCTGGGCAGGTACGTGCTATCTCACTGACGTGTGTTCACAGGCCCTGGTGCGCTTCATGTATTCGCTAAGCAAAGGCTACCGTAGGATCACGTACCACAACTGGCGGCACGGCTTCAACGTGGGGCAGACCATGTTCTCCTTGCTGGTGGTATGGAGTGCTGTGGGCCGGGCCGGGGGTGGGGGTGGGGGTGAGGGTGGGGATGGACTGGCTCCCCGCGGCATGGCCCATTTTATTTAATGACTTTTAAGAATTGCAAAGTTCAGCCTGGGACTGTAGCTGAGTGATAGAGTACTTGCTTAGGAGGTTCAGTTTCTAGCACTGATTTTTTTTTCTTAAAAAGAAAGAATAGCAGAAGTAATACAAGCATAAAAAAGAGGTCTGTGAATAAGCTGGGCATGATGAGCAAGCCTGTAATCACAGGACTCAGGAGGCCAGAGCAGGTTAGCCTGCATCACCTAGCAAGACTCTCTCAAAACACAAACAGCAAAAAAATACCAAGAATAGAGGAGTGTACAAAATTTACTAAATTTTCTTTTTTTTGTAACACACACACATAGAGAAAATATATATGCCATTTATTTTTATGACTAGTGAGACAATATATAATATTTTATTTGAAAACATATGTATCATATGTTTTTATATTCTTCCGTTATATATGACAATCAGATTTTTTTTAAAAAAAGATTTATTTTTTATTTCCTGTGGATGAGTGTTTTGTTTGTGTGGATGCAGTGCACCACATATGTGTAGTACCCAAAGGGACCAGAAGAGGGCATCAGATCCCCTGGAGCTGGAGTTTCAGATCACATGGGTACTGAGACTTGGATCCAGGTCTTGTGGAAGAGCAGCCAGTGTTTTTAACTGCTGAGCCATCTCTGCAGCCCCAAGATTCTTTTATTATATAAACTCATACACACATAAAACACATTTTCTACTTTATGAAACACGAAACTGACCACTGAAGTCACTTTTTAGGTATACAGTCCAGTGGCATTAAGTACACTCACACTGTGCTGTCTTTGCCGTGATCATCTCTAGATGTTCATCTTCTCAAACCATAGCTCTGTGCTCATTAAACAATAATGCCCCTTTCTCCCAGCTCCTGGACAACCTCACTGTATCTTCTCTCTATGTAAGCTTGACTACTCTAGATACTGCTGCCATTGGAATCATAAAGTATTTGTTCTTTTGTGACTAGCTTTTTTTACTTAGCACAGTGTCTACAAGGTTCATCCATTCATAATTTTATCACTGCACAAAACAGTTGTCCTTTGCAATCACAGTGGGGGGGGGCAGTGGCGGGTGTTGGAGATTAGTTCTAATGCTTTGATTCAATCGGGAATCTGCATGTCCGAACACTGAAGGTCCTTGTCCCCGATAGGTTTTTGATCAATCAATAAAGATACCAGTGGCCAGTGGCTAGGCAAAGGGAGATTGGGTGGGACCCTTAGAGTTGTGTGGGCTAAGACACAGGAGAGAGGAGGAGATGCAGAGTCACCATGCCGGGTGTGTGTGTGTGTGTGTGTGTGTGTGTGTGTGTGTGAGTGTGTGATGAGTCAGATTTAGAGCTGCAGAGGGAAGATCATCCATCATATAAGGACTGCCCAGAAGCATCTTAAGCAACAGAGATCAATGAACCTCACTGAAGGGCAGCAAAGTTAAAAGTAGTTTTAGAAACCAGGCAGTGGTAGCACATGCCTTTAATCCCAACACTTGGGAGGCAGAGGCAGGCAGATTTCTGAGTTCGAGGCCAGCCTGGTCTACAGAGTGAGTTCCAGGACAGCCAGGGCTACACAGAGAGAGACCATGTCTCAAAAAAACAAACAAACAAAAAAAGTAGTTTTAGAAGGTGTTGAGCTAGGAGCACCAGAGGGAAAAGCATGCTAACCACGGGAGGCTTAGAGAACTGCCAAGCCCTTGAGCAGCCAAAGCATTTCAAAAACAAGCGTGTGTGTGTGTGTGTGTGTGTGTGTGTGTGTGTGTGTG
>NW_022196895.1:57054044-57071216 GCF_008632895.1 Mastomys coucha
GTGTATGTGTGTGTGTGTGTGTGTATGTGTGTGTATGTGTGTGTGTGTGTGTGTGTGTGTATGTGTGTATCTTCCGTTTGAGAATCCAAATAGCTCCTGGGCAGATGCGCGTATATACGATCTACCAGGAGCCAGCTAAAGCAGTGTAGCCTAAACTCACCACTCCAGGGGAAGATGTTTTAGAACACTTCCTAAAAACAAAACTTTGTGTACGGTCAAGTTTCTTTCTTATATAAAACAGCAGAGTATTTGTACATAACCTGTGCTTCCTGTAGATTCTTGTTGGAGATCAGGTCTTGGTATGTCACTCAACTTGACCTTGATCAACCCTGTTCAGCCTCCCAAGTGCTGGGATTACAGGCATGTACCAGCATGCCAGGCTCCTTCTGGACACTTTAATTAACATCTCTATTACTTAAGATGTCTAATGTAATAGAAACACCATACAGGTATTTTGCTGCATTGCTCGGGGAATAACAAGGAAATGTTGGTCTAAGCATAAGTTTTTAAAAACAGGATTCATGTGACCCAAGCTGGCCTCAGACTCTCAATGTGGGTCAAGATGACCTTAAGCTTCTGATTCTCTTGCTTCCCGAGTGCTGGAATTAGAGGGGTAGGACACCATTGGTTATCTAGTACTGGGTTGGGACCAGGGCTTCACATATACTAGGCAAGCACTCTACTGAGCTACATCCTCCACTAGAAAACAATTTTAAAATATCTTTTGGCTCCACTACTGGTTAGATCCACAGATGAGCGGCCCATTAGTACAGAGGGCTGACTGTAATGACATCTCTTCCCACACCTTACTGTTGGACGTGAAGGCTGTTTTTTAATCTTTTACTAGGACAAACATTGCTACAATGCCTTTGGGTGGCCTTGGTCTGTTTGGGTCAATATTTTTGACTCAGAAATTTCAGGGCCCATTATATCTCATCCAAAGTGTGACTCCCGATAGATAGGTCATTCTGCAGCTCCCTGCTGGGATCGGGCTCCTTATCTACATCCCTTCCTCTCAGTCCTAGCAATGCCTAAGCACTAGGGCTTAGAAGCAGGAGTTCTGGCAGGCCACTAGAAAGTGATAATGCCTGCTATCATAGATTTTTGCTTTTCTTCATTTGCTTTCCTTTCCCTTCCATCTCCTCCTCTCCTCTCTCCTTTGTTCCCTCCCCCATCCTCTGTGTGTGTGTGTGTGTGTGCATGTGTGAAGTGGTATGTTTGTGTGTGCGGTATATGTGTAGTGTGTATGTGTGTGTGGTGTGTATATGTGTATGCAGTGTTTGTATGTGGTATGTGTGTGTGTGTGTGTGTGTGTGTGGTATATGTGTAGTGTGTATGTGTGTGTGCAGTGTTTGTATGTGGTGTGTGTGTGGTATATGTATGTGTATCTATATCTGTGTGGTGTGTATGATGTATGTGTGGTGTGTGTGTGTGTGTGTAGTATATGAATGGTGTATGTATGTGTACCTATATCTGTGTGGTGTGTATGATATATGTGTGTGTGTACATATGTGTGTATATGTGTGTGTGTGTGTGGTATATAAGTGGTGTATGTATACATACCTATATCTGTGTGGTGTGTATGATGTATGTGTATGCAGTGTTTGTATGTGGTGTGAGTGTGTGGTATATGAATGGTGTATGTATGCATACCCATATCTGTGTGGTGTGTATGATGTATATGTGTGTGTGTGTGTATGTATGTGTGTGTGTGTGGTGGGGGGGTATGTGTGTAGTGTGTATGTGTGTGCAGTGCAGTGTGTGTATGTGTGATATGTATATGTGTGTGGTGTGCGCATGCATGCATACCCACATACATAATGAGAGACACAGAGAGCGAGCACAAACCTTTGAAAATGAGTTCTAGGCAGGCCTGGGATACATGAGATACTGTGCAAAGAACTAAAACAAGCAAGCAGGCTTTCATGTGTGGGTCCCAGTCTTGCCCTGACCACCTGTCCTCCTGCCTTGTGTCCATCCCACTAAATAAATGACGGCGGCTCAGACCTCTGGTATCCTTCCAGACAGGGAAGCTGAAGCGGTACTTCACTGATCTGGAGGCCTTGGCCATGGTCACTGCTGCCTTCTGCCACGACATCGACCACAGAGGCACAAACAACCTCTACCAGATGAAGTGAGTCAGGCCTGACTGGGCCCCGCTCCTCTGCTCCCCACCCCTGATCCATTACCCAGGTCTGCACTATCCCAGAGAAAGCCCCCACTGTCCTGAGCCTCTACCTTTCTTGCTCTTTGGGTCTAGGTCCAATTCTATAGTAAAAGAAGTGACGATTTCCCAAAGATGTTCACATCCCAAATCCAGGAGCCCATGAATGTCAACTGACACTCAGAAAGGGACTTTCCAGTTGTGATTGAGTTCAGAAGCTTGGGACAGGGACCAGGATGATGTGCAGGGCTCCTGCAGTCCCAAGGGTCCTGGTGAGGAGGAGGCAGGAAGCTAGGAAAAGATGATTCTCTCTGCTGCCTTTAATGATGTCAGAAGGGCCTACCAGTGAGGGATGTGAAGGGGGTCCAGAAGAGGGAAGGCACACAGAGACAGACATCGGGGCATCGGGGCCTTGAGAAGAAGGGAACCCTGGGACCCACAGTAGCTATCTGGACTCCAGAGCTAAAAGAAGGTGCATTTTATTGCTTTACACCACTAAGTCAGGGATCCTTTGTTATTGTAGCAATAGGATGTTCTTTCACTCTCCTCTTCTATGTCTTATGTACAGAGTTAATCTGAGCCAACATGTTAGTAATTGTAAAAGTTCATTCATTCAGCTTGCATTTGTAATGCTCCTGGTGTGAGGTCATGAGCTCTATTAAAAACAAAACAAGACAAAACAAAACCAAACAAAGCAAGGCAGCCTGCATCCTAACCAAATTTAAACTCCAGCTGACCTCTGAGGCATTGTCTTTGAAGCACAGTTTCATTGAAACCTTACAATAGGCTTTGAGCTGGGTAGAGCGCATGTTACCTCAGTGTCTTAATTAGGTTTCTGGTACCATGAAAGACACCATGACCAAAAGCAAGGTGGAGGAGAAAAGGGTTCTTTCCAGTCCCTCACTGAGGGAAGGCAGGGCAGGAAGTTCAAGGCGAGAACCTGGAGGCAAGAACTGAAACTGTGGCTCCACTTACTGGCTCGCCCCTGAGACTTCCCGTCATCTACCTTTCTTATAGCTCCCAGGACCACCTGCCTACAGGTGGCGCTATCCCCAGTGGCTGGACCTTCCCACATTAATCAATAATCAAGAAAGGGCTCCCACAGACTTGCCCACAGGCCAACCTGATAAGAGACATTTTTCTCAGTTGAGGTTCCCTCTTTCTAAATGGCCCTGGCTTGTGTCAAAGTGACTCAACTAAAACCTAAGCTGCCCATCCATGTTACATGAGAACACCGAGATTCCACTCAGGCCCAGGAGCTGTAAGACATTCTGAGCACTAGAATTCCTGCTTCTCCGTATCTTCTCCCTATCCTAGACTGCTCCAAGCATCATGCTATGTTTTACACTGTAGGACTCTGAGTGCTAAGCATAGCATTGTTAAGTGTTCAACCAATAGTTACTGAATTTAAAAAAAAAAAAAAGAAGAACAAATATTTCTTTTTCATGGAAATTCAGTGACTTCCCTTAAAAACTCAGCTATGTTCAGAACATGGTACACTGTATGTGGTTTGTGTGTGTGTGTGTGTGTCCAGGGGATAGACAGCTCTCTAAAAACAGTGTGTGGCTTTGCATATGCTTGTGTCTAGAAGGTCCATGACCCATAAGGGACACTTAGTCACTTGTGAAGAAAGACAAAGTTAGGATATTTGACATCTGATCCTCATCTTCTGCTCCATTTTTATTTTGTGCAAGATCTTTCCTGCTCTTTCCCCTTCGGCATCTGCCTACAGAATTAGGGGATTGGAGGACTGGATTGGAATGTCTTTAGTCTCCATCTTGCCCATTCTATGTTGATAGTCACATTTATTCTCTGTCTGTCTGTCTGTCTGTCTGTCTCTTTCTCTCATTTAGATCACAGAACCCCCTGGCCAAGCTCCATGGGTCGTCCATCTTAGAAAGGCATCATTTGGAGTTTGGCAAAACACTGCTGAGAGATGAGGTAGGGTGACACCCATCTTGCAGGAAGCCTGCCTGAGCACAGGCAGCCTTCTTGCCATTGGCTGAGGCTGCCATCGTCTGCCATCACTTTGGGTGGCCACCGGAAGAAGAGTGACCTTAGTACCAGCACCGTTTCTCAAACTTTGCCTCATTCTTTTCTTTAGAACCTGAATATCTTTCAGAACCTGAATCGCCGGCAGCATGAGCATGCCATCCACATGATGGACATTGCCATCATCGCCACAGACCTTGCCTTGTACTTCAAGTAGGTATTTCTCTTCACGTTAATAGTAGCAATGGCTATAGTAGCAAATGCCGTAGTTCCTACTGATCTTTATTCTGCTTTAGGTCCAACACATCATCCTTGTAAGATAGATGCTCGTACACCCCACCCTAGAGGGAAACAGATTTCTTAAACACATAGATCAGTCACATCTAGTCTAGAACCTAGTCATTATTTCAAGGCTGGAGTTTTTTCCAGGTTGTTTTGCTAACTATGTGAATTTAATAACTTCCCCTACTGAAACAGCCCAGATTAGCAGCCTACCTGTTGCCTCATTTTTGGGAAGTTTGGGCAATCAAGACAGAGTTTCTTTGTGTAGCCCTGGCTGTACTAGAACTCACTCTATAGACCAGGCTGGCCTTGAACTCAGAGATCCGCCTGCCTCTGCCTCTGGGATTAAAGGCGTGCGCCACCACTGAGCTGCTTTCTACCCCTTTGTACTTGATCTCTTTACCAAACCAGTGTATCTTTCAGGAAAAGGACAATGTTCCAGAAGATTGTGGATCAGTCAAAGACATATGAGACTACCCAGGAGTGGACCCAGTACATGATGCTGGAGCAGACACGAAAGGAAATTGTGATGTGAGTCAAGGCAGGGTTAACACTCGCCTGCCTGGGGGCTAGCGGAGGTTGCACCCCCAGCTCTTGCTGCTCTCAACAGAGCCATGGGACACTTGTTGCTTAGAGGTCTCCCACATTTGAAAGCATGAGGCTGTATCCAAATGGAATGGCACAAGCTGGGCAATATATTGTTATCATATTAAATAACTGCATACGAAGAGCGTAATATTTGAAGTATTTTGATGATAAAATCTAGGATTTGAGTACCAAAGAGATACAGTATTCAAGCTTTGAACAAAATATGTGCTAATGAGAGAGTGCAAGCATAAGGGCCTGAGTTTGATTCCAGGACCCACATAAAAAATGCCAGACATGGTGGAGTGCCCTGTGTTGTTCCCAGCATGGGGAAGTGAAGCTAGGTGGGTCTCTGGGGCTCATTGGCTCCTCAGCCTCGCCTTGTTGAGCTTAATGACAATGAGAGACCCAATCTCAAAAAGCAACGTAGATTGCTCCTAAAAGCAACATCCAAGGTTGTTCCCTGCCTTCTGGATACACAGCTGCATATACACATGTACGTACACATGTACTTGCATCCTATCCACATGAACACACACAGATGCGCACACATACTTTTTAGCATCTGGAATCCCAGCACTCCAATGGTGGAAGGGTGGCAGAGACAGAGAAATCATTCACTGGATCATGGACTAGCTAGCCTGGAGTATGCAGCCAAGAGACACCTTGCTTCAGCCACACAGAGGCGAGACCTGAGTCCAGAAGGGTATTGTCTAACTTCCCCATTAGTGCTGTGGCATGACATGTCCCCACTTGTCCCCCTGCACAGAAGTGCCCGAAAACTCTGAAACAGAAGGATAACAGGACAGTTCATTCCTAACCATGACTAGGTGCTGATAATCATGGGGCAATTCTACTTTGAAGGACTACATGTTCTAAAAGAGAATTTCCTATCAGGAGAGAAAGGCATACCTTAACACATGACCCTGGGAAGTCAGTGTGGCTGCAAGGTTAGACTCCTCTGTCATTCTGATGGGCAGCACCGTCTTTGATAGACATCAAAGTAAATTCCAGAGGAGTCAAGAACTTTTAAATAGTGGGGGGAGGGTAATGGGAAAATCAAAAGAAATAATTTCAGAATAATCTTCTCTAAGTGTGACACAACATTCATAAAAAAAAAAAAGGTTGGATGAATTTGACTATTGGAACATTAAGAATCTTCACACAACACGCAAAACCAAAGTCAAAATTCAAGCACGTGACAGGCTGAGGGAAAGTATCAGAAAAGCAGGCAATTTCCCCAGTAAATGCCAATACAATTCAAAGAAAAGGCTAAGTCACCAGAAAAGGGACAAAAGACACACACAGCCTCTTGCCAGAAAAAAGAACCACTGTGGGTTGTAAACCAAGATGGCGGAGCACAGACTGTGCTTAGAGAGGAATACAGAACAGAAGTACAAAGAGAGGTGGGATTTTACCTCTGCTCTGGGCAAAGATGATCCCTGTGTTGGCCAGAGTAAAGGGAGCAGGCGTGTCCTTCATGGTGCTGGGAGGGTAGATAGTATAATCTTTACAGAGGGCAGTGGGGCACTCCTGTCTGTAAAGCTGTGACTCCAAACTTGAGAGAATGCCTTAGCTATCTTCTGAAAGCAACTTTCCAGTTGAGATAAAACTGGCTGTTCAGAACAGTTTTGAGGTAACTCGAGGCGATTTTCCTATTGTCTCAGGGAAAAGTGTGTGGCTTCTGTTTGTTTTTGTTTTCACTGTGGCTTTGGGATATCCCTGATCTCTTCAACAACCACATCGTCCGTGTCCACCAGCTTCTATTCATTCTTTTTCTGGCCAGACTGCACACTTTCAAATCTTTCTGCTTCTTTGGGTTCCCAGTTCTCACTATCAACCTGGATTAAAGTGTCCAGCATTATCTGTGCCACGAGCTGAATAGTATGTATGCTCTCTGGACGTTTCCTCCACCAAATTAATTAGACCGTTACTTTTAAATCCAGCCTCAGTCTTAAAACACAAAGTATGGACACAGTATTTTTCAGACAGGATGCGAATGACTCACAATCCAATTCCTAATAGAACCCTCACTCCTACCTTGAAAGCTGTGAGCCATCTGGATTGCCATGTTTTTAATCAGCATTTTATTATCGTTGTGGTCCTCTGCCGTCTTCAGAATCACCCACTGTGTGCTTTGCTGACCGAATCCTAGGTTTACTAGCCTGCTTCTCCAAACTTAAGTGCCTTTCCCACACCAGTTCCAAGGGCTTAACAATGACATTTTCAGGTAGATACAACAGAGCCCTCAGTCCTGTTACCAATTTTCTATTCTACTTTCTCTCTTGTGGCTTTGATCACGTGGCCAGCAGAGAGAAAAACTTAAAGGCAAGGAGGAGATGGCTTTAATCTAGGACTTGGGGGCTGGAGTGATGGCTCAGAGGTTAAGAGCACTGGTTGCTCTTCCAGAGGTCCTGAATTCAATTCCCAGCAACCAAGTGGTGGCTCACAACCATCTGGAATGGGATCTAATCCCCTCTTCTGGTACATGTGAAGACAGCTACAGTATACTCATACACATAAAATAAATCAAAAAAGAAAAAATCCAGGACTTGGGAGGCAGCAAGTTCAAGACCAGCTTGGTCTACTTAATGAATTTGAAGCAAGCCTGGGCTAGATAGCAAAATCTTGCCAACAAAGCATCACAAAGGGAAGGGAATATTCTGCACGTTGTCCCTCGCTTGGGCGAGGCACCTGGGCAGAACACTGTGGCAGTGGCAAGTTATAGTAGAGAGGCTTTTTGACATTGCAGAAGACCAGAAGCAGTGGCGGGGAAGGGGAGGGACTCTGAGCACAGCTCAGAGGGCTTGGCACAGCTCCCAAGGACACACAGTGACCTTCTTCTAGCTAGGTACCATCTCCTAATGCTTCTAGAACCTCCCCGAATAGGACCACTACATGGGGACTAAGCAGTCAGCATAGGAGCTTATGAGGGACCCTTCCTATGCAATCTGTACACTGTAGGAATTGCAGCTGCTACTGCGTTGACCCAGCAGCCCCACTGCTGAGCTTTTTATCGCCACACATTCCTCCACATGTGTATCAAAGTCCTTGCCATGTGATCTCTAGTTACAGGGAAGCCTGAAAACACCTTACACACCCACCAGTTAGAACCCAGGCTAAACACCCACGGCGCATTTTCACCCAACGGAATATCAACTAGAATTTGCAAAGGAATGTCATATGGAAGATATGTTTAGTTAAACAAGCAAGGAAGCAACCAACATGGACAGAACGTTTGGTTATTGTAAAAGCCAAGTGATCTAACACGCCATTTCCAGGCTGAGCCCTCAGATCCTCCAGGGAACCCGGTGCCTTCCAAGACGTGTCTGGGCGTAGTAATCAGTGTTCTCTTTCATAATACTAACCTTCCTGAAAAAAAAAAAAAGCAGAGGCTTAGCAGGCAAGGCGTCCCCACCCTTCTCCCAGTTTACAAAAGAATGGCACATTCGCCCCTTTCTTGATCCTGCCTACAGGACTTTGGCTCGGGTACGAGATTCTCTAGGCCACGGAACAAAGCGACTATCTGAATGCTAGAAATATGTTAGGAACACGCGTGTCTTCAAAGCCCCTTTTGACTGACATGTTATAAGTCGAGGAAGGGTTGCAAGCCTTCTCTGTTTATATATTCTGATAAAAACATACTTTCCTCTATAATCTCAAAAGGAATACTCTTGACTCAGGGTGCACAGGGTATCGCAGGGTGTCTCCGTGGTCCCTTGCTGGGCATCCTATAATCGATTTACTACTGACCTATTATCTGCTTAGAGTTAGGGTCAAATCCAACAAGTTAAGGGGCTCATTCCTATAAGATGTACCTCTCTCTCCCCCTCTGCCCGCCTCTCTGCTGGAGATGAAAATCAAGAGTCTTGGCACAAGCTGAAAGAAGTCCCCCCAGCAGAGCTACACCCTCCCCTCTGCCTTCCCTTCCCTGTAAGTGCGGCATACTAACCAACTGCTCCCCTGGAGCATTCCCCTGCCTTGTTTCTGCCTTGTCTTACATGTCTGGGCTTCTCACCTTTCTCACAGACACATGAGTCAGGCATCCTCATGACTTCCACCTTAGTTTCTATCATTTTCCATAGTGGCTCATAGAACTCTGGGAAATGCCTCACTTGTATTTGCCAGTATGGATGGCTGCAGATAGATAACCAGCTGGAGGCGACATAGGAGCAGTCTGGAGGCAGGTACCCTCTCGGCATACAAGTGGCCACTAGCCTAGAAGCCCACCCTGTATTTGTTCAAAAGGCTTTTTTGGTTGTTGTTTTTGTTGTTATTGTTGTTTTTCTGAGGCACGAGTCTCACTATGTAGCCCTGGCTAGCCCAGAACTCGCTATTTCAGACTAGGCTGGCTTTGAGGGAACTCACAGACTCTACCTGCCTCTGCCTCCAGAGAGCTGAAATTAAAGGCATGTAGCATTACTCCTGGATTAAAGGTTTTGCTATAGTTCAATCTCTAGCCAGTCTTCCCTAGAGTCAGTGAATCGGAATAACATATTGAATCCTGAAATCCCTTGGTGCTCCTGGCAATCGGCTCCAATCCAAGGCCATCTAGAGGTCCTGTCCTAAACCACTCCTTCCACCTCCAAGGCATTTATAAAAATGAAAAGTGCCACATAAAACAGATGCTGATTTGTTTTAATATTTATTTATTTTATGTACCTGAATATACTGTAGCTGTCTTCAGACACACCAGAAGAGGACATCAGATCCCATTACAGATGTTTGTGAGCCACCATGTGGTTGCTGGGGATTGAACTCAGGACCTCTGGAAGAGCAGTCAGTGCCCTTAAGCACTGAAACATCTCTCTAGCCCCTGATGCTGATTTTTATCAGCCTAGCAGTAAGAAACATTCACTTATTATCTGACTTTAAAAATTCTACCTTTTTTCCCCCTTAAGATGAAGTTCTAAAATCAATTACTTTGAATATCAAATAATTATTTGTTAAAATAGATAATATGTTTTGTTCTTTGGACTAATTGTAAGACTTAATCCAAAGACAGGGGTGGGGGGTGGGGGGATTGGGGGGGTGAGGTGGGTAACTAACACTTGAAGGCTTACAGTCAGGGGGAAAAAATCAGAAATAACTGAAACTAATCAAGATATTTGGTTACTATAGTATGAAAGAGTGGTTAGGAAAGACTGAAGTGTGTGCATAAGTACACAGATAAAAAATATATGCATGTATATATCTTATGTATACACAATGTTAGAATACAGTTCTGCAGAGGCCAAGTGGAAATACAAGTTTAAGGAGGAAAACTTGTTTTTTTGTTTTTTGTTTTTTTCTGCCATAGATGATGATGGTTGATACCAAAATACTACACCCTTCAGATTCCTTTGGATTTTGAAGAGTGAAGTAACACTGTCCTTCGGCTGTCAGTATTTATGATGCATTGCCAAGTAGATCCTGGCAGATATTTTGAGCCTATGATGAAATAGTGTCAAGTGTTCAAAGGGTTCACAGTTTTTAAAACCATTTAAGGAGACCTTCAGCAAACATGGTTGGCAGACACAGAGAGCTGACCTTGACAACCTCCGTGCCACTGATGTGGAGGGAAATTAGCTTTGGATGTGGGCCTGTCTTGCGTCCTGTGGGCTTTACCTATCAGATGCCAGTAGCAGACTTTCCACCCCAGCCGAGACTATCAAAATGATTTCAGACGATGGTGGGCATGCTGAGTCTCCCTGGCCATGAAGCGTTGCTCTGAGGCAATCCCCTGGCCACGCGAAGCGTTGCTCTGAGGCAGTCCGAGTTGCATCCATTGGCTTCTCCATCTCTCACCAGAATCACTTCTTACCCGGGTAGCATGGGGGAGTTACACAACTAGAGCCTTAGTACCAACCAGTCTGGGTTCGAGTCTTGACTCTTACTTATGGGTGGTGTGACCTTAGCAGGTTACTTTATCACTCTGTGCCTCAGCTCAATGGGGATGATGATAGCGTTATTTTTCAGAGTCTCTTGGAGCTGAGCTAGCGGGGTAAGTGGAATGCTTTACAGTATGGCTTGGGTAGGTGGACCTTTTGTGGGGGTGGCATTTCCTGTAAAATGAGGACATATGGATTTGGTCTTTGTCCTTGGTTCCTCACATGGAGTGCCTAGGAGCCTTGGGTTTTCCTGAGTGGCAATGGTATCTTGTGTTCTACTGAGGTCACTCCTGTCAAGAGCCTAGATAGTTTCAGAATGGGGGCTTGCTTAGAATGGGAGACACCTTCCCCCTCCCCCCCCTCCCGTTATAAGAAGCTTGGGACTTATAGCCTCATTTCTACCCTCTAGAGAGGTGGAGAACACTTGGATCGAGTTAGTTACTAGTGACTCATGGTTTAATTCATCATGCCTACAAGATAAAAATCTTCATAAAACGGTTTAAACATGGGAGTTCGGAGACCTTCTGGATTAATGACCATTGGAGGTCCTGGGAGACTTGTGTGTCCTAAGAGAACTTCCCCACCTCCAGCCCTTCTCTGCTTCTCTTTCATCTGCGTTTCTCAGCTGGTATAACACATGACAGGCGTGAGCAAAGTGTTCCCTGAGTATTGGGAGCTGATTCAGCAAATTGTTGAACGGAAAGGGATGTTGTGGATGTCCCTATGACTGGTTAAAGCCAGATCAGACAAAAGAGGGGTGAATGCAGGGCACAACATCCAGACTCGGCTTCTGAAGGGAGGGCAGTCTGTGAGACAGAACACTTACATCCACTGAGTCAGCACTAACTCCAGGTGCTAAGTGTTAGCTCAGAGTTGATATGTGAGGAGGAAAAATTCTGAGACGTCTGAAAGTTAGTTAGAAGGCAGGGAGGGATGAGTCATGGAGAGGAGATATGACAAGATACTATTTGGCTAACAGTTTAGGCCAAACCAACAACAACCAACCAATAGGAAGGCCAGACTTCACTCTCCTAAACATAGGGTGAAACCTTGTCTCTAAACCATGAGACAGAACCACCAACGTGCCATCACATTCCACTCCGGTCCCCAATCACTAAGAAGCAACAAGCACATCTCCTATACAGCATCCTCTTACCCCCCCACCCCGATCTCCCCACCCCTCTGCTCTGCAGCCAGGGTAGGTTATTGCACCTTCTTGCCCCAAAGTGTAGGGAAGCTAGGGTACTGGGGGCATCTTCTAACTGCCCCCAACCTGCAGCTGCAAGACTTTTCCTCAGGACCTGGCCCTTTCTTTTTCTGGTTAGCCTCTGTAATGGCTCTGTAAACCCTGATTTCCAAGATCTCTTGGTCTGCAGAGTTTGGGTTCAACAAAAGGAAACCATTAGCATTGAGTTCCTGTGCTTTGATTGTCTCAAAGGTGCTCATGTTGTCAGCTTCCTTTGGCCTGAGATCACACCCCGAATTCCTTTCTGTGTCCTGAGCCTTATCTCTGTGTCAGACCCCTGCCTGGCTCTTGTGTTGCCCTACTTAATGAGTTTAAGGCCAGGATATCCCACCAACTCTCGAGACAAGGATGTGACTTCCCACTCCATATCAGGCCTTTTCTGTTTTCTCTTAATTTCAGCTCTCATTTCTTGATTGTGGCCATGTTTGGGAGTTGGAAGCCCTCAGCATCTTCAAGGCTGGGGTGTAGGGCCTGCTGCCTGATTTCATAGGACTTACAAGCTGTTTTGTTTTATTTGAGATGGTCTCACTACATAGCCCTGGATAGCCTGGAACTCACCATATATATATATATATATATATATATATATATATATATATATATATATATATATATATATATGAGGCTGGCTTCGAACTCACAGAGATTTGTTTTCTCAAACTTCAAAAAAGTGCTGGGATTAAAGGTGTGTGCCACCATGCCTGGTGCTGACTATATTTTTAAGTGGTTGGGGGGAAATTTTAAAAAAATATCATTTCATACCAAAGGAAACTAAAGCTTCCATGTCCATAAATAAAATTTGATCCTCTTATGGAGAGCTATATTCTGACTTTATGGGCTGTGAGTTCTTTTGCCTTTATGGCGCCTTCCTCCATAAAAATCAATCAATAAATTAGATAGCAAATACATACAAATAATATCTTATGACTTTATCAGGAGAAAGATAAACTTGGAAAATTTATTATCATTTCCTTTTTCTTCTGACTTTATTGATTGATTTATTGAGGCTGTCTTCATAACCTCTGCTGGCCTGGAAGTCACAGCAATCCTCCTGCCTTGGTCTCCTGAGTGCTGGGGTTATAGGCATGAGTCACCACATCCGATTTTCTTCTGTCAAAAGCAATTTAAAAATTAAGGTATTTTTTATAAACTTCCAAAAATATGTGAATCTTTAGCATTAGAAGGAAGTCAGAGCAGGAAGTAAAACAGGACAGGAACCTGGAGGCAGGAACTGATGCAGAGGCAATGGAGGAGCGCTGCTTACTGGATTGCTCCTCATGGCTTGCTCAATCTGCTTTCTTGTAGACCCCAGGACCGCCAGCCCAAGGATGACACCACCCATAACAGACTGGGCCCCTCCCCCAATCACTAATTAAGAAAATGCTTTACAGCTGTATCTTATGGAGCATTTTCTCAATTGATGTTCCCTCCTTTCAGATAACTCTAGCATGTGTCAAATTGACTTAAGATTAGCCAGCACACCCTACTTTCTTTTTTTCCCTTTTCTTTCTTTCTTTCTTTCTTTCTTTCTTTCTTTCTTTCTTTCTTTCTTTCTTTCTTTCTTTCTTGGTGTTTCGAGACAGGGTTTCTCTGTGTAGCCCTGGCTGTCCTGGAACTCACTCAGTAGACCAGGCTGGCCTCGAACTCAGAAATCTGCCTGCCTCTGCCTCCCAAGAGCTAGGATTAAAGGCACACACCCTGCTTTATTTTTATGTATGACTGCTCCTGCATCACAGATGAGCTGAACAGAGAGATACAATAGAGATCACTTCTTCTGCAAAACCTAAAATGGCCATCACTGGGACCTTTGCACAAAGCTGATCAACTCTTGGTCTAGTGTTTTACGAAGGAGAAAAGAGAGATCCAGAGAGACAGAAAAGTGGCTTACCTGGTGACTTACCCAGGACCGTGGCCCAAGACAAAAGGCCTGCTCCTGCTTAGCCACTATTCTCATGCTGTTGAAAAGGCCTCCCAGGGAGTGTCTGAGCCAGCATTCTATAGAGTTCTGGAAATCGGAGGGCTAGACTGCTTTCTCATGAAAGTCAGCCAGAGGGCAGGAAGGAGGCCTAAGGAGTTCACAGCCAAATTCTAGAAGGCCTTGTGGATGAACCAGGGAAGAGCAGCCCAGCTGCCCCTGAGCAAGCTGAACTTTCAAGCAACTGCCCTCTTAAATGGTAATTGGATAACGTGATGAGAAGCTGAGGACAGTGGGCGCTATTAAAAACCATGCTTTGTGCTCGCCCTAATACCTCTCTGGAGGAACGACCCACGTGAAATGACTGAATTCCTTTTGGCCCACAAAACCAGAATTTCCCAGGTTCTAACCTGGCATGGCTGTCTCATCTTGAACACTGAGCTGAAAGACATACCTTGGGCATCTTGTTCTAGCCATGGCAAGCCAAGTGAAGATGAAAGGGCGGGATTCCGCTGGGTCTGATTCCAAAGCCCTGCGTGAAAGCATTAAACGCCAATCCCTTCTCCCTTAGTGACTTTGGCCTAACAAGAGGCTCAGGCATGGGTTCCTGAGCCATCAAGATCCTCCTGGGCTTCTTGTACATCATGTCCTTTTTCACTCCATTCCACCTCCATGCCTCCATCTTCTAGCGGCTGTTTACTTTCAACTGCCATTACCCCTGGGCAATTTCTTGATGATTTCTTCCACCTCCTGCTCTTTCCCACAATGGTTTCCTTACTGAGCTCCCCTGTTGCAGAGCTCAACAACAAAGCCTGTGTGGTGTGTAAATCTGATCTTGCCCCTCTTCTGTTCAAATCTTCCTGTACTTTGGGGGATGTGGCCCTGGACCTCTCTCTCCTTGTCCCATGTGCTATAAGGTCTGTACCCACACATTTACACTCTCTCTCTCTCTCTCTCTCTCTCTCTCTCTCTCTTTCTCTCTCTCTCTCTCTCTCTCAAGACAGAGTTTCTTTGTGTAGCCCTGGTTGTCCTGGAACTCCCTCTGTAGACCAGGCTAACCTCAAACTCAGAGATCTACCTGCCTCTGCCTGCTGAGTCCTGGGATTAAAGGCACTACCTTTTTTTTTTTTTTTCTTTTGCCCAGCCTGATTGGACTTCTCTTAACAAGGCTCCCAAGGGTTTCGGGAGGTTTTCCTTTCCAAGCCCCAGCTTTCAGAATGCCACCAGGCTTCCTGTTACCAGGACTTTGGTGCCAGGTGTTCCCTCTGCCTTCTTTAGCAAGTTGATGAGGATGTCATAGCCTGCTCTAACATGAATTGGTTGCTAAAAAGGCTTTACTTCCTAATACCATTACCTTGAGGTTAAGGCTTCAATGTATGGATTTGAGGGAACACAGCGTTTGGTCCATAGCAGAGCTCCAAGCGCCCACCTCTTGCCAGGTTCTACTGTTATTTCTCGCCCCAGGCAGGACCAGTTGCTCTCACTTATAGGCACTCCCCTTCCCCCCCCCCCCCCCCCCCCGTGTTTTCTTCCCGGCCTTGTACTTTGCTGTCCTTAGCATATCACCATGTGAGCACTCTTCTCTGGGTTCCTGGAATGACTATGAGCTTCATCTGGGCCTCCCTGAGTCCCCCACACCTCACACAGCACCTGGGACCCTAGGACACATCAGGGGTGGGTGGTGGTGGAGGACGGCCATGCCTTGTCCATAGGACGTGAGGTTTGGATTAGTTATTCTGCAGCTCCATGGTCTAATTCCAGCTCACGCACACACCAAGCCTGCCTATAACACACATGGGTGTGTTCCCCCAACCTCCAGGAACGTTTCCACGTGATCTTTTAGCCAAGTAAATCAAATATCCTGTCCTCTCCAGAAGCCACACCTTGTGGTTTTAACCTGGGGACAATGACGAGTACCAGGGAGGTGGTGACTCTTGTATGCATAGCTGACTAATTTTATTTGCCTGATCTGTTTACATGTGCACACACCTAACATTAAACACAGGGCACGGAAGTTACTTTAAAGCCTCAAGACGTTTCTATGAAGCAGCATTTCTGGAAGCTTATCCCCTTAAAACTTACCCACTAAAAATCACGTCACATTACATAAGTAAAGATTTTAATTTAAGCTTGTTAATGTTTTATGAGTGACCCACGCGGTCTCCTGGAGCAGCTGGTATAAAATGTTCCAATATACAGGTGACTAGTTATAAACACTACCTATATGGCTAGGGAGGTACCTCAGTCAACAGTAAAATGCTTGTCGTGCAAGAACAAAAACAAGAGTCCAGATCCCTAGCATTTGTGTTAAAAAAACAAGCTCTGGAGGTACACTCCTGCACCCCTAGATTTGGGGAGGTGGAGATAGGAAGAGCCCTGGGGCTTTCTGGCCAACCAGCACAACTGAATTAAGCTCCAGTTTCAGTAAGACACCCTGCCTCAAAAAATAAAGTGGAGAAGCAATTGGAGAAGACATGGGACCTGGGACCCTGTCCTCCACATGCACACACAGGTGCACCTGCTGACACACATATATGTGTACACATGGACACGCATAAACTCATACCCACAGACAAAAGCATAAAGATAAAGAAAATTGTCTTCTAAACATGTCTGAGCAGCATTTGGTTCAAAGTCCAGCTTTCCCCACTGTGCCTCTCCATCCCCTGCCCTTGCATCAGAGTCAGGTCGACCCCGTTTCTTATGCTTCTTCATCCACATAGGCATAGCTACAGGCAAACCTTTTTTGCATGACCAAAAAAGCAAGTTGGGGAGAAAGGGCTTTATCTGGCTTACGTTTCCACATTGCTGTTCATCACTGAAGGAAGTCAGGACAGGAACTCAAGCAGGGCTGGAACCTGGAGGCAGGAGCTGATGAAAAGGTCATGGGGGTGGGTTGCTTCCTGGCTTGCTCCTCCTGGCTTGCTCAGCCTTCTTATAGAACCCAGGACCACCAGCCCAGGGATGGCACCACCCACAATGGGCTGGGCTTTCCTCCATCAATCACTAATTAAGAAAATGCCTTACAGCTGGATTTTTTTTTGTTGTTGTTGTTTTGTTTGTTTTTCGAGACAGGGTTTCTCTGTATAGCCCTGGCTGTCCTGGAGCTCACTCTGTA
>NW_022196895.1:57071416-57073916 GCF_008632895.1 Mastomys coucha
CGCCCGGCCTGATTTTTTTTTTTTTTTTAAATTACAGCTGGATCTTATGGAGCATTTTCTCACTTGAGGTTCCCTCCTTTCAGATAACTCTAGTCCGTGCATCAACTAGACCTAATATTAGCCAGCACAACTTCAAAGCCCAGGAGCTGACTGGAACATTTTCTCATTCTGCTCCCTTGGTGGCCCCAGTTCCTCCCTGTCCTGGTCCTTCTACTCTCCGCTGTACCCACTGTGTAGGAATTCCTGGCCTGCCTTCTCATCAGTGTGAGACTGGACCATTCACTGAACCGGAGACTCCCGTTGGCTATCTGGCTGGCTAGTGAGTCCGAAGGCTCCCATTTCCTTGCCTCCAGGGCTTGGATTATAGGGGCACGCCACCATGCCTGGCTTGGTGCATGGGTGCTGGAGATCAATGCTCGGGTCCTTATGCTTTCAAGGCAAGCGTTCTAATGGCTGAGACATCTCTTCAACCTGACACCCTTTTCGACTTTGGGGAATAAACTATCAATCTGCACCACGTGCATGGTGCTAGATAGGAAGTGATGTTTGTGTGTCCAGCAAAGTGCAGACTCCTGTCTCTTTAGTAGAATGGAGTCCCGGGGCAAGACACAGCCAGAGAAAACAGTTTATATAATATAGAGTAAGGGCCCAGCTTCATCTCGACAGGAATAGATAGATAACCAGTGAGTTCACTGCACACACACCATGTCTGGCTGCTACAGGATGAATTTCATGTTTATTGTCTCACTTAGCCTTGTGTCTAATCTACGAGCATGACTATCATTGCAGACAGGAAAGTGGAGACTTAGAGAGCTGAGCCCAAAGACAAACCTCTGATTATATACAGAGGCAGGACTCAACCTCTGACTCGAAACTCTAGATATAATGGGAAGAGGAAGCCCCTGCCTCACAGAATGGTGGAGTTACCTACTGGGAAGGGGTCAGAGAAAAGTGAGGGGAACTGAATTAACTGGGTTTTGTAGCTTTAAATGGCTTCGGACTGAAAGTATTCTGTTTGCTCAGGGCTATGATGATGACCGCCTGTGATCTCTCAGCCATCACCAAGCCCTGGGAGGTACAGAGCAAGGTATGGACACTTCCTGCCCTGGTGGAGGGAGCTCAGTACTGCTGACCACAGTAACTGAGGCTGGACCCTCTTAGCCCAACTCCACCCTCTTGGCCTCTCCAGTGATGAGTACCAGGGAAGGGGTGGGCGGGCTTTCCTCTTTGCTGAGCTTGAAACACAAGTGAAATGGGAGTAGGGGTAGGGTATTGGGCTGTGTATGTGTATGTATGTATGTGTATGTATGCATGTATGTATATATGGGTGTGTATGTATGTATGTGTGTATGTATATGTATGTATATGTATGTGTGTATGCATGTATGTGTATGTATGCATGTATGTATATATGCGTGTGTATGCATGTGTGTATGTATATATGTATATGTATGTATGTATATGTATGTATGTATGTGTATGTATGTATGTATGTATGTATGTATGTATATGTATGTGATCGGGTCCATCGGTTGCAGGTGGCTCTGCTGGTGGCTGCTGAATTCTGGGAGCAAGGTGACCTGGAGCGCACAGTGCTGCAACAGAATCCTATTGTGAGTAGTCAAAGGACAGGGTGTGTCAGCTGGATGTCAAGAGAGTACCACATCTTCCTGCCCAATGACACAGGGCTTCGGAATGATCTTTTACTAGCACAGTGGTTCTCTGAGATAGTACATGGCTTCTAGACGACCCTCAACCTCATTCTTTGAGAACAGAAACGGGGGCCAGAGATGTGTGCTGTACAAGTATTTACCTACCGCTCTGCAGTTTGAGAGCCTTGCTGTCAGCTAAGTAGAGCCTGACCAGTGGGTACCAACCTTATGCCCTTTCAGGTACAGAGGAACAGGGGCCACTTACCCTGGCTTCCTTCTAACTGCACAGAGCCAACTAGAGGAAGCTTGTCTATCTGGGAACTTACCTCATCACTGAGAACTGACTTGGCTGGGTTGGTCAGCTGGCTTCTGACAGTTAGGAACTGTCCCCAAAGGCCTGAGGGTGAAGCTAGGAAGCCTGCTCCTGGAGGAGGAATAAAAAAGACAAATAGGCTGTACTGATGGGAAACAGGCTGAATTGTGGGAGTGCTGAGGGTTCATGGGTCACCACCTTAGCCTTCAGCGGGAGTCCAGGGAGAGGGCAGGGCAGGGCAGGTAGAACAGTCAGAGTGTGAGAAAGAACACAAAGAGCCCCAAGGATCTATATCTTCCCTCCTTCCTCCTCTCTTCTCTTGCCTTAGGCAGATTTTAAGGATGGGTGTGTGTGTGGGGGGGGGGGCAGCCACATTTCCTTGCCAAAGTATCTTAAGAATGATCTCTAGGCTACTTGCTAGTATTCATCTCTGAAACCTCTTGAGCAGAGCAGTTATAATCTACTTTGGTCTCAGCGTCACCATCTTCTTTTGTTTTTGTTCTTTTAACATTTTGAAATGTTGGCTGACTAGTAG
>NW_022196895.1:57078239-57080696 GCF_008632895.1 Mastomys coucha
GAGGGAGGGAGGGAGGGAGGGAGAAAGGAAGGGAGAAAGGGAGAGAGACCTCACAGGTCAGCTAGCCTCAAATAATGAATAAGAGACCCTGCTTGAAATATGGTGAGTGCTAACATCTGAAGTTGTCCTTTGACCGTCTTCTACATGTGTCCCATGGCATGCAGCATCTGAATTTAAACATATGAATGTGTGCCCACCCACCTCCCCTCCATACATACACACACATACTCATACATAACCAGGTATACAAGGGGGTTGTGTGAAGTTAAGCACAGGAACACATGCTTGTAATCCCAGCACTCAAGAAACTAAGATAGGAAAATTACTTTGAATTTTAAGACCAGCCTCCTCTAAAAAGATAACAAAACAAGCAAACAAAACACAATAACAAAAAGGAGCGGGCCTAGCAAGATAGCCCAGCTCATAAAAACGCTTGCTGTGTATATCTGATGACCCGAGTCCAATCCTGGAACCCATAAAAAGCCAGATAGAGCAGCACGAATCTGCACCTTCAGCATTTCTACATCAGGATGGGGGGTAGCTCAGAGGCCTGGGGCACACAGAGTAGCAGGAACAAGAGACCTCGCCTCAGTAGGGGGAAGGGAAGGACTGATTCTCAAAAGCGGTGCTCTGACCTCCATATGGGCTATGGCGTGTGTGCCGCCCCAACTAATAAATGTAATCAGAGAGAGGGAGAGACGGAGACAGATTGACGAAGGCTGTGTGCAGGAAGAGAAGTTGGTCAGGGTGGAGCAGAGACTAGAAGCCAAGACTGCAAAGAGCCAGAGCACACAACTGATCCTAGCTTCAAATGGAATTTGTCCCGGCACCCATCACATGACATCATATGACACCATACCCCACACACACCCCCTCCCCGTTCTCCCGAATTATCTCTTTGTCTAGCTGTGTGTTCTGTTTCCTCACAGGACTTGGCTTCTTGTCCCTGTCATAGGCTGCCTGACTTTCTGAGCATACATCTCTCTGTTCTCAGGACAGACCCTGTCTGGTCTGCAGTTCTTCTATGGGCAGGCTGGGCTTATTTGAAAAGAGCGGCTCTGAAGATGGAGCCACCCTTGCTATCTCCCCAGGGTCTCATATATCACTGCCCACGTGGGTGGATTTAGCTAGTGCATGAGCTGTCTGTGGGAGCAGGTTTGTATAAACATGAGGCCTGCTGTTTTCCTTTTTAAAACAGTAGTGCAGGGAGTTGAACCCAGGCCTAATAAATTCTGAGCAAGTGCTCTACCCCTGAGTTCTCTTTCGAGCCCAGGAGCTTTTTCTTAAAATGTGAATTCGCTATCCACATTTCAAAGCTGGGACACTCCAGATCTAACAAACTTTTTAAAAGTTCAAGATCTGGCCACACAAGTAGACTGGATGGAAGTGGCTGGAGCTAACTGGTAACTGCTCCTTGGGAGTTCTCTCTCCCAAGTCAGTCCCTACAGCTCCCCTTTTCTCACAGGTGTTGGTTGACCTTAGTCACTCTGTGAGGCTTCTCAGTGGGGAAGAACCTCTGGTTCCTCCACTTCTCCTGACTCCCCGTCTGCTCTCTGAAGATGCAAAGCTTTGAATTTGGTCCAAAAGAGTCAAAGGCAGGTTTGCTGCAGGCCCCTCTGACCTGCTGTGTGCTTTCCTGTCCCTCACAGCTGCTTCCGGGAACCAGCCAGGAGGGAACCCCAGTCCAGGGGGTGCACCTGCATCCAAGTCCTGTTGCATCCAGTAGCTGACCACACAGCCGGCAGGGGCACAGCCCTCTGGAAGGAAGAAGCCACCCAGGCCACTGGACAGTTAAAGAATCAGGAGTTGAGAGATGGCAGCACATACAGCAGGCATCTATATCAACTGGTCTTAGACATTGTTTTTTGTTTTGATTTGTTTTGTTTTGTTTCAGACAGCTCTGGCTGGCCTGGAACTCTCTATGCAGACCGGGCCAGCCTTGAATTCAGACATCCACCAGCTTTTGTGTCCCAAGTGCTGGGATAAAAGCATGCACCACCACACAGGGCTTAGAGACTGTTTTTAATCTTAAAATGTCTATTGAGTTTAGCCCAATATTCTTCATATGCTGACTTGATAATTTTTGTTCTTATAATTCTTATAAGCTCTTTAAACTTAGTGTTTTATTATAAAAGTATTTGCTAATTTCTTAGAGACTGATACATCAAATACCATAAACTTTCCCTAGATTTGAAGGTCAAGCTCTGGTCATGTGTGCTTCACCTGTCTTTACGTTCTTTTCAATTTCTCTCTCTCCCTTTCCTCCTTCATCTCATCCTTTCTTCCTTCTTCCCTCCTTCCTTCCCTCCTCCTTCTCTCTCTCCTTCCCTCCCTCTCTCCTTCCTTTCCTCCTCCTCCTCTCTCCTTCCCTCCCTCCTCCTCTCTCTCCTTCCCTCCCTCCCTCCTTCCCTCTCTCCTTCCTTCCCTCCTTCCTCCTCCTCTCCCCTTCCTGTCCCT
>NW_022196895.1:57080706-57081558 GCF_008632895.1 Mastomys coucha
CTCCCTCCCTCTTCTTCCCTCTCTCCTTTCTTCCCTCCCTTCATCCTCTCTTCTCTCCCTCCTTCCTCCCCTCTCTCCCTCCCTCCTTTCCTCCTTTTCTGGTTCCCACTGTGTAGCCCCAGCTTGTTTTAAACTCTCCATCCTCCCACCTCTGTGCTCATTACCACCCATGACTTAGCTGAACCATTTATGAAAATTTTCCATACACATGGCTTCACTCCTCTGCAGTCTTTCGAGGAGTTTATGCATTTTTACAGGAATAAGCATCTTTAAAGGTCAAACATCTTATGTGGTAGCACATGCCTACAATCCCAGCCCTGGGGAAAGAGAGAGGAAGGGCAGGAGTTTCAGAGGTCTTGGCCTATACAGCAAGACCCCACCTCAAGGGGAAAGTCACCCATCCTTAAAGGAACAGAGCCTTTTCTAGCACAACACTGTCACATGGAGGTGAACGCTTCATACCCAGTTGTGGAGTATATCCACAGCCACAAACGGAGGGCTTGGGGCTTCAGCAGAGAGCTCCTTCAGGGGTTCCCTTAGCTGCAGGGTACTCTCTGTATTTCTCAGGGGGATCTATGCCTGAGGTGGACAAGCGTGGTCACATTGCCCAATATGGGTCAACTGTGGAAGGCCAGTCTAGCTCCAGGTTAGAGTCTGTTTCCTAGGAAGTCTAGCTGAGAAGCAAACTCTGAATCAATGACATCTATAGTCCCAAAACTTCTTAAGAGACCATTTGTGCTGGGTGTGGTGGTGCAGATCTTTAATCCCAGCATGCAGAAGGTAGAGGCAAGTGTATGTCCATAAATTCGAGGCCATCCTGCTTTACACAGAAAGTTCCAGGCTGGGCTAGTG
>NW_022196895.1:57081568-57090768 GCF_008632895.1 Mastomys coucha
AGCATTGTCTTAGTAGCTAAAGGCTCCTCCCATTAGGGCTGCTGACCTGAATTCTGTCCCAAGACCTACCAACATATGCGCGAGCGTGCACACACACAACATACATACTGGAAAATAAAGGGTTGCTTAATCCAAATTTCACTTATTAAATGCACTTGTTCTTGCTTCCTTTTACTAAGATCTCCTTTTTGTTCTCAAATTTTCCATCAATTTCAGTTGCAGATCTTCTGTTCAATGAAGAGTCCCTCTTGGCTTAAAAAATGGACTACATTTAAGTTTGTCATGCCTGGTAGAGTTATCATCCACACAATCAAAACTTATTAAATTGGTAAAAAGAAATCAGAAGTTGACAATATGATAACATGCACAAGAGACTGTCAAAAATATCTGCCATGCTTGCTTAAATTCAAACTTTGTTTCCATTGTTTCTCACCCTCAGCTTTTAACAGCTTTAACAAAGGCCAAATTTAAGGCTCAGAGTGATGCCTCGCTCTGCCCACAGGCTGTGAGATTAGCTAGACTATCAACATCCCCACTGTGTGCAGGCACAGCTGAACCGGCTGTTGTAATCTGTATGCCCTCATTTCTTTTTCCTTTACCAGTGATTTCCTGCAAAGACAGGGTCAGTTGCCCCAAATTCTTTTATCTCACCCTCCACCCCCACACCCCCGCTCTGGCCATGGGGGTGGTGCATAACACCCGCCTGCCTTCCATAAATGGCTATCTCTTAGACACGTCTTCCTCCCAGACCGGAGGCTGGTTCTACAGACACTTATATTAAAGCAGTGGCCTCAAGGAGAGAGACTTGTATAGTTTCCCTTGTGGACTGCAAGTTGATTCTAATGCCCCCTTTTAAATAAAGCAGGAAACTGAAGGCCAGGGGAGGAGGCTGGAGTTACAGCCCAGTTCCCTGGCCTTCTTCCAGAAGATGTCTAAGATCAGAGAACATTGTGTGTCGTACTTACATCCTGTGACTTCCATTGCAGAGCTAGCTGTGCCCCTAGAGCACATGCTTGAATGAACAAAGCATTCAGGTTTTGTTATGGCAGGCAGGATGTGTCTAGATTCCAGTCTTTTAATCCTGAGCTGTGTTTTCTGCTCTGTTACATGTGACACTAAGAACGCTCTTTTTTTCCAAGTAAAGACATGTCTCCAAGTGTGGTTAAGTGGCAAGGAGAAGAAGAGATATGACTGTACTGAAGAGAAGCTGTCCTGGAGCACACAGGGAGGAGCACATAGGGTCGGCTCTGCTGGATTGTCATCACTATATTTGATGAGGTTGAGGCCCTAGCACGGTTGTGTGTGACATTACTTCTACTAGTCACAGAGCTGAGGCAGGAGGCTTGTAAGCTGAGGCCAATTTGAGCTACATAGTGAGTTCTAAACTAGGCAGGGCAATTTAGTGAGGCCCAGTCTCAAGATGAAATTTAAAAAGTGCAGGGGTATAACTCCATGGTATTACTGTGCAAGATCTTGGGTTCAATTCCCAGTACTGGACAAATAGAAACCAAACAAAACCCAAACCATACATTGGCCAAGACTTTTTCTGAAGCAAGAATGAAGGATTCCCTCATTTAGTGAACAGAGTGCTGCCCCACCCCCCCAAAACCATACACAAAATGAATTCACAGGACCAATAAAGAAAGACACCGCTGGGCAGGGCTGTGGGTGGTATTTTTTAATTTCCATAGTGTATTTGTTCGGTTTATTTATAAGCAGATCACTTCACTATTTACAGTACATGAGCATAGAGATTCTACAGTTTTTTGTGATGTAAACAATAGCCCCCCAGTGGGAGCTGAGAAGCCAGTTCTGAAGTATTTACAGACGTTAAAATAGAACTTTATACTCACAGAATAATAATACATAGAGCAATTTGGTTAAATTATCTACGAAACTATAGAATCTGACAATGTACAAATACAGGAAAACAGTTTCTCATTTAGAAGACGGATAAATCACGCCAGAAACAAAATAGGGACAATGACAACCACAATAATTAAGAGCAAAGAAGTTCTTCTTCCTCGCCTCTCACGGATATAGTATTTATATAAATAAGGACACAACTCAACGAAATGGAAAAAATATATAAAAATCTTCTACCAATTAAAAAAAATAGCAAAACTAAAAACTCGATTTTTCAATCATTAGCAGTGTCCTTTAAAAAATTAAAATTTAGCTTCTATTATAAATAATAAAGCAGATGTGTCCCTCTGTATAGGTGAAATTCTTGCACCTTTCTCAAGAAATGCATCAATGTAACAACACACACACACACACACACACACACATGCACACACACAAACCCAGCCTTACATTCACGCACCCCAGGCTACAGTTACCTTGTTGAGCTCCATAATACATAGTGCCCCCTACAGTAGTACCCTGGGCATGACCAAACCTCTCAAGTTTAGCCATTCCCTGGTTTGACCCTGTCGTAGAGCCAAGGAAAGCCCTGGCTTCCCAATTGCTCAAAAGTGTCTAGGCTGCATGGTCACACTCAGAGAAAAGGGTTTTGAGTCCAAGATTTGGAACCGTTGGAAGGGAGCACAGAAACCACCTCGCCCAGTCCATTAAGGCTAGCTACAGACAGCATCTCTTGAAACCTAGGGGTTAGGGAGCTGGGTAGTCTTGGTTTCAACCTCAGCAGTTGCTTCTAACAAAAGCACGTGCTTTAGGCCAGTGCTTAAAGGCCGCGGGAGACAAGTAGGCAGGTATGAACCTCTGGACTCACTTGCATGGGGTTGGACTTCCGGATGGTCATCTTTCCTAGCAACCACCGGGAACCCCACGTGCTCCGTTGCCCTGTCTCACGTACTCCTCAGACCATGCTCCCTTGAGACTTCCAACTTGTTCCAACTGGAATCAGAACACCCCTTCAGAAACCAAGGTGGGAGTAGTTTATGACTTATTATTCCTAACACAAAAACATTGGACGAGATTCGAAAATACAAAACACAAAACAAACAAACAAATTAAACAAACAAACAAACCTGTTTGGCTATTCAGTGGACCATATCAAAGGTCATGGCCAGGCTCCCTTCCCCCCCCACAATCCTCATACATAACTTCTTTGCTTGTCCGCAAGGTACCATGTGGGCCACCTAGGAGAGGTTCACTTAACAAGGTTGGCAGCTAGGCTGTCAGTATTGCAGTTACAGTAAACCCCTCCGGACATGTGGATGCTGGGTTCAACCCCATCCCGTCTTCCACAGGATAACTAGTGCATTTCCTGGACTACATAAGCCGCTAGGCAGCTGATGATTTTCTGAGTTGGTACTGAACACAGGACAACTCACTTGTGTTGCTGTATCTCACTGCCAAGTTAATGTGGGCTGGCATGGTGGCTGACCAAAGGATCTTATTTTGCCTTCCATCTCAGTGTCTGGTGGACACCAGTCTTTGGCCACTAGGTTGGCAACCACACATTGATAAGGCAAAGTGCTGACCAAACCCCTCCACAAGAACATTACCCAAGGCCAGCCAAGGGAGAAAGGAGGCTTGTTAAGGCTTCCTTGGAGAATCCTTTGATGAAATAAAAATATGGCACGGAGGGGTTGTAGCCACATGTATACCTTTTGGAGGAGCTGTTGTAGAGACTGCCTAGAAACCATATGTTGCAAGCCCCTTGACTTGGGCATATGGATTCCATACTCATTCCAACAGTCAAGGCATTCTGATGAAATGGCTTTGTGAAAAATCTGTCTCCCCAAATCCCAAAGGCTCGGTCACTGCTGCTATACCATTAAAAATTAAAAACAAAACAAAACAAAACAAACCCCCCCAAAACAAAAGCTGCCCTAAACATATGCAGTGTGATCCATGCCTCCTGCTGCCTGATGTGTCTTATAATCATTTGAAAGCAATGTGTGAAAACGGTCTAAGTTGAGTCATTTGGAGAAAACAAGTGTATTGCTAGTATTATCCGCAAGCAAGCAAGAGACGGCCAAGTGGTCACGACATTCAGATTAAAAAAGCTGTTCGGTGGGGAAGATGACAAGGCTAACTGGAGACTGGAGGTTGTCAACGAGGCAATGAGGGTTAACTCTTTACCATCCCACAATAGACTATGGCTTGGATCTGTCCTGTGGAGCTAGCCTCCTTGTAGAAGGCCCCTCAGCCAGGACTATGTGGATCTCATCCTATTGGAGGTTGATGCCCTTGGGAGAGAGTGCCTTTCCCCCATACACACACCCTGGTCTAGCCAGAGAGTAAGTAGAACTCTGGGCTCCCCTGGCTCTGTTATCATTGGACAGCCTCATTTGCTCTAGGAACAGGGGCCTAAAGTTCACACAGTAAATAAGAAACGTAAAGGGAAGATTGCTTCACGGAGCATTGCAATTGGCTAGGCTTTTCTTTAGTTTTTTATAAAAGTGGATACCAAGATGTAAACCCATCATTCTGTCTCTTGAGCTTCTAGGAGAGCAGCCAGACAAGGGCTGGCTGTCGGCAGGCAGACTCTCTTGTGGCTACTATCTTGAAAGATGCCTCTGTTTTCTTTCTCACGCTAGCCCCCTTCCCTCTCCCCTAACCCAGCCTTCAGGACAGCACCTCACCCAGTTAAAGGATACACACGGGTTTACCAGAGGAGAATGCAGAGCAAGGCTGAAGTGTCAGATTTCTCAAAGTGCTTTCGTCGACTAGTGCAAAGGGTCTGGTTAACCGCTTCCCGGACGGTGTGCCGTCCGGTGTGTTCCGGTGTCTCGCAGCTAGAGTCAGGGGCACCCTGCCCACACTCCCATCTGTTCAAGGCCAAGGCCACCTCTGTGCATGCAAGTTTCTCTCCCAGGCTCTTCCTGCCCTTACCCTGTATCCCCAGATACTCCAAACAGTCCTGGAGTTCATCTGTGTACAAAACCCTCAGGGAATTGGAGGGCAGTGTTAATATATTGCACATAAGGACTAATTAGTTTCTTCCTTCTACCCCAGTGAGCAGGGTAGAGGGATCTCTTTTCTTTGGCTAATGACACCAACAGGTTCACTCTATTATCACACACCCAATCCCTTTCCATTGTCACGCTTGACACTGGAATATGGCTTTCTCAACATGATCACAACCGATAAAGATCAAACATTAAGAAAAATACTTTTGAACTCAGTGAATCACATCAACACACCCTTTAAGGGTGACTCCAGTTTACAGAGAGGTGCCCTTGCCTCTGCAGCAGCAGGGTCAGCTGAAAGGTGAACTAAACTCGAGGGCCAGGACAGACCCTGGAGAGAGCTGGCCATGTAAAAGGAACGGGCTACCTGCACGTTCTCTCCATTTACCACCTGTAGAGCAGGCATATGACATCTTCCCCCAAATGCTGACCTGCAGGGCTTGGGGTCACAGGGACATCTTACTGCACGTCTTGCCATATTAGGTCTTGAGGACTAAGTCTTTGTGGTTGGCTCAAAGCAGTCCTCCTATCACCCTTGGAGCCTTGCTGTTCACCAGATTCTAAAAGATCAACAGAGACACAGGCACAGGATGGGCACTTTCTGACTCAAAGCATTTTTCTGGCTGGGGCCACAAGCGATGTCAGGGATGGGGAGTGGAGACCTTGGCTGTACTCTATCCACTCATGTTTACCTATTTGATGCATTTTCCTTCAGTAACAGAGTCCCTTGAGAGAGAAGACTGATTCAGCCTTGTAGTGACTGAGGAAGAAGATGGGAGAATTCCTCTTAGTGATTAGATCGGACATTTCTAGAAAACACTAGCACAGCAGAGATATGACTCGGAGCCTGCCCGTCCCCAGGCTGCTGTCAACAGTCTATAGGGTTTATAGGAAGCTGTATGGCAATCACACGTAAACATCATTGAGACACATCACGACAGCTACAATGAGAAGGTTGCCCATGGTGGCTGCTCCCTCTGGGTTACTCCTTGATTTGATGGGAAAGAGACCAAGATGGATTCCTGGTCTTGGAGGGGCCTGACAGTCTCCTTGGTAAATTATATGCAGCACCGAATGGATCTTCCAGAGAGAGAGAGAGAGAGGTTATCTGCAGAGCTGGTAGTTCATTTTTATGAGAGGGAAAGTGGACAATACTAGAAACCCTTGGTGGGCATCAGCTCTGCTCAAGAACAACATCTAAGTGACTTTGAGTGCCAGAGAGTGAACTGACTGGTCAGCTACAGTTAACCCTGGCTGGGGAGAGAAAGGCTTAGTGTTTATTAAGAATTTGTTCTTTTACTCCAGAAACTATCAGTGTAACTGCAGAAGCAGATGCTAAGAGCCCATGGTTCCCTGGACAACTCCTACACTCTGAGGCCCAGGAAGAAGGGACTCATAAAGCCACAAAAGAAGTTCTTGGTGGGGTCAGAATTTAAATGGCTCTCCAGATTAAATCTTATCCCTTCCCCTTTGGGTGATTTCAGTGAACACTGGCTTTCCCCTGCAATTAGAACCCCTGTTTTAGTGGATGCAACTGAAGAACAATTCCACTCCATACCCATCTTCCATGTGCCTACCATATGCTAGGCAATGAATAACTATAAAGGAATTCAGAATGATTGGATCTGTGCTGTGAAAAGTCCCTTTTTGAATCTATCCTTAGAAGCCACACCTCCAGTTATTTTCCCGTATGCTACTCCGCCCTTTCTTTTTGTACTACTTTGTTTTGTAATACTTTGGGGAGTTCTTTACCAAGTAATGGCTTCAGGGACTTTTTTTTTTCATGGATCAGGTTATGACAGGGATGGCCAGCATAAAAACCAGCCAATATATGGCTCTACAATGATAGTCCTCCAAAGATCAGAACAGGATGTCAGATCAATTAAACACCAGCCAATTAGTAATGAATTCCCAGAGTACTGTGCATTCTAAAAGCATGATCAGGCTCAAAAAGATTAGTGTTACGATCAATTAATTATGTTTGCATTGGCCAAGGATGTGGGGAGAGGCATAACTGTGACTATACACTGCCTGAGCATCAGCTAAGACTTCTGCTGTTTAATTGGCTCCTCAGCCCATTTCACAGAAAGGGAAACTGAGGTTTAGGGAGGTCAACGGATTTGACACACAGATACTCTGTTTCCCTATTTCTGCTAGAGCCAGCCTCCTTATCTACGGGTGAAGACTTCTCCTAACACCAAGCACAAGATCATGGCTCACTTTCTCTACTGAGGTATTTGATAATCTCAAAAAATATAAAAAAAAGATAAATAAATTAACTACCAATTCTCAAAGGAATAAGCCTGGCATTAGCAGCTGATTAATTTAGCTTGGGTGGTCTAATGAGTCGTTTACTTTCAAACTTTCTATTTGGCAGAACATTGGGTGGGGAGGGGGATGGGGAGAAAGAAAGAAAATGTCACAAGACCAAGAAGGAACTGATCTATAGGAAGCATTAGAACTGATCCTCTGCCTAGCTGGCTCTCCCTCACGAAGGGCTCCTGGGAACCCAGAGAATGTCACACTGGATATGGCTTTGACAGTAGTCAAGAATGGGTTGAAGAGGAGCTCACTGTGAATGCTCCTGGGGAGGGCCTTGTCCACCCCCAAAACCTGTGCAGCTCCTCACTCGGCACCTCTATCTTTACAGGGGAGGGGCAGGCAGGGACACTGTAGAGTATGGGATGGGCTGCCAGTTGCCATCCTTGCCCCATAGGACTGCTCCTAGGTGACGTCTGGGCACCACTCTCATGTGTCTCAGAGCCTTGAGAGGTATTTGCAGGCAGGATAAGTCACAGGACACCCGAGTTGGTGGTGAACCTTCAATTTGCCTTCATGCTGGTGAGTCAACTGGTGGCCCAGTTCTCAAATGAGCTATCAGGGCTTCTAGCCTATTGCTCAGTTTAGCTAATTCCAGTCCTCCAGCCTCCGACTTTCGAATCTTTATGCTAACTACTGCAGCAGGCTGGGGCCAGGAGTCAGGAGGCTTGGTGTGGATCACTGCTCTGCCTGCTCCCTGGCTATGGGACCTCCGGCAGGACACTGCACCTCTCAGGGGACTGTCCTCTTTCCCTGTGGAATGGGTCTAACACAGCTTACTCTGCCTTCTTTACAGGCACTCAAGGCTCTGAGCACTAAAGACAGGCACCCTCCCAGTGTGGGTAGACAAAGGAAAGGGATTCTCACTATAACTTGAGTGGAACTCACTCAAAATAAAAGACACCAGGACTTGGTAGAAGATACCTGGACACCTCTCTCTTCTTCATACCTGTGACTGCAAGCCCCTCTTTTCTGGGGACCTAGTGGCCACCCAGCACCTCCAGGACTTAATGGGCCAGGAAAGCAGCAGCGTAGCTCAGTAGCAAACACCTCGTGACAGTGCATAGTTAAACAATCAAGGAAGCAATACGATAATCCCAGGCACAGTAGATCTGAGCCATAAATACATTTGTTTTTTTTTTTTTTTAAGGATATACTTTTTTTTTCTTCAGTTAAAAATGAGTTTCTAATCCTGATTCTATTCACAAGTAACAATTTCATCATCACACACTACAGACAGAAGATGTTATGTGAACACAGCTCAAGTCTACAGAAGGAAGTCAGTCAGGTGGGAGGGGCAGAGGATGACTGACAGCACTTGGAGGTGCACCCAGGACGATCCGCTGGAAGCAAGGACGACGCTAACGTGGCAGTGGAACATCAACAGCATGGAAACTCACGGACGGAAGCAGCTTTGTTCAATGTAAACATTGATTTGTTTTTAAAAGGAAACGACAGCAGATTCAAGTCTCTCTCTCCTGTGTGTTCTCTCACGCTCGCTCGCTCGCTCGCTCATTGGCTCGCTCTCCTCCTCATATACTCATTTCTTTGAAAACGTAAACATATTGGAAGGGCCTTGTCTGAGGTATTGAGGTATTCCTCGAAGGTTAAGGCTGATATCAATGCAGGCTCTGCTGGGCCTCTTTCAGTAAGCTGTCAAAATCCATGGCTTCGTACTTGCTTTTCCCAGATGACGGAAGGGACTCTTCGGATGTGGGATCTGTGGGCCAGTAAGAGGTGAGGTGGTGAGAAACTCAGTCGAAACCAGCAAATCTACCACTGAGGGTGGGCCTCAAGGAACTGGGATGGCCAGGGTGTCGCAGTGCAGGAGTGGGCACTACCACAGCACCAATGGCCATTCTGCTGTGACATTTCTTCCATGTTGACAAGACCTCATGGTTTCCATGTTCCTGTTGTAGAAAGATGGGTCCCTAAACAGCACCTTACAACTCCTTTCCAGCCAACATCCTAAAAATGTATTTTCTTTCTTTCTTTCTT
>NW_022196895.1:57090778-57112415 GCF_008632895.1 Mastomys coucha
TAGACCAGGCTGGCCTTAAACTCAGAAATCCACCTGCCTCTGCCTCCCAAGTGCTGGGATGATTAAAGGCGTGCGCCACCACCGCCCTGCACAAAAATGTATTTTCTGATCACCCTCCCACCAACTAGTAATGCTAGTCAGTAACAGAGGAGAATGCTAGTGGATCTGTCTCATACAGATGGGGAAACCGAGTCTCACAATGGACTGCCTGTATCGCAAAGGCTACCTACCATGGGCTCTCCTCTACAAATCATTTGTTTCTATGTCACGTTTCTTTGTTTCCCACCAAGCTGTGCATAAATGATACAGGCACCATGTCTGTCCACGTTGCCTTGTATTAAAGGGCGAAGGAAGCTGCTGCCTGTCAAGGGTCACTACAGAGTGCATGTAAAGAGACAGGACAGCCAGGGTGCTGTCGGATGACTGAGAGCACAGATGGTACCTTCCTAGGAGGACAAGAAGGTGACTGTGTGGTTAGAGCTACTCACACAAAACAACAGGCCAGAAAAAAAAAAGCAAGATGTCAGTCACAGAAAAAGCAGCCGGGGAATTCCAATGGGCAGGAGTTAGACAAGGGGCCATGTTCAGAGGGGCCTTCAGTCTATGTGGCATTAAAGGAAGTCACTGTCCCTCATACTCTGGGACTCATTACAATACAGTTAGACTCTGATCTCTTACCATAGTCAGTGTATCTGGGCCAACGGAAGTGCCGGAGCCCTCCATAGCTCAGGTGGAAGGAGGGCTCGTTGCACTTTCTCAGGGTGGCGCCATTCCTCACGGACAGGGCAGCATGCTCTGAACACCGGAAGGTAATAAAGCCGTGCTTCTGGCCTCTGGAGGGAGAGGATAGGATAAGGGAGGGATGTTCTAGGCCAGCCTGGTGGATATTATAAGAATACACATCATAGAAAGATCGGGAAACCACATCACGTGCCCACTTCTCTTCAATGAGGGATAATGGGATTTGATAGGCTAACCTCTGTACTGTGAAGACAGCAGGAGCAGCCGAACCCCTGGATGTTTGACAGTTGCTGGGCATCATGTATTACATCACATTCAGATGACCCTGGGAGGGGGCGTTGTCACCTCTCCCTCCCCCGCACCCCCCCCCCAAGATAAATAAGCTCTGTGGCGTTCCAGGCTCTACCCAATACCATGGGGCTCAGCAGGGATTGACAAGACTCCTGATCATGAAGCTAAATGCTCTTACCACTACCCTCTCTCCGTCATTGCTCCCCTAGCTCTGCTATGTCTCCTTTCCATCTCTGTGTCTCACTCTGCCATTCTCTAGACCAGCGGTTCTTAACCCTTCCAGTGCTGCAACCCTTTAATACAGTTCCTCAGGTTATGGTGACTCCTGATCATAAAATTATTTTTGTTGTTACTTCATAGCTGTAACTTTGCTACTTTTGTGAATCATAATTAAATATCTAATATGTAGGATATCTGATATGTGACCCTGTGAAAGGGTCATTTGACCCCAAGGGGTAGCAGATTGAGAACCACTGCTCTAGATCCTTCAAAGATAGCATCTGCCTCCACCTCCTTGGCTGCCAACTTCCCTTCATTTTGCCTAATCCCACTGATGTTTCAGACCCATCTTAACCTGCGAGGATGACATCTGCTATTCTACCTGCCTGCAGCATCCACTTCCTACCTCTGCAGAGAACATCAAGTCACATGACAGTACCTCCCCGGACATGGTGATACGTATGTTCAAGGATGAACCTATCACCCAAAGCTAAACCCCGGAAGTTTTCCCAGATCTCTGCTAGAACAGTGAGCACGTATTCTGCTCCCCTGGAAACTCTGAGATGTTAATAGGTGAGCTTAGAGCTCTGCAGCAACCAAGAAGCCAGCCTGTTAGGGAAGGACTCAAGGCAAAGGGAGACCTTCAGCCAGCTCTGCTCTGATATTTCAGCTCTATCAACAAGTAAACCACCCTCTGATATACAACCTCCTTGAGCTGCTATGACTCAGATTAGGCCAACCACAGGAGAATCCTAATCGTGTACACTGATGCTTGTTCCAATCGGGGCCAAGTTTGAGTCCCTCTGCTGCTATGAATGTCTGAAAATGGTTGTCTGTCCAAGACCCCCCCCCCCCCTTTAAGGAGGTTGTACACTTTTACGATCTTAGCAAACTAAGCCTTTTCTTTGGAGACTGCTTTCTTTTTTTTCATGTTTGGATGAAGTCCCGAAGACTGCATAAAACTTGGCAAACTTCTATCTGTGTAGTGACTTAAAAATTATAGTAAAAATACATAAAATGACAGTTACCATTTTTTAACTGTGTAGTTGAGTGGGTTAAGTAGAGAGACATTGTTGTACAATGTGCCTCTAGAAAAAATACTTTGTTTTGTCTTTCTGAGCTAGATGTTACTATGTAGCCCAGGCTAGGCTTGAGCTTGCTGTGTAACCCAAACTGTCCTCAGTCCTCGAATTCTTACACCTTCCAAGTGCTGAGATTGCAGGAGTATACTGCCATTCCTTGTGTGAGCTACAGAAAATAGTCCATCCTCTAAAAGCACATCTACAGCCATTAGACAGCATCTCCATTTTATCCCTGGGCCTCCAGCAACAATCATTTCACCTTCTGTTTCTAGGTACATAATATATGTGAACATTCAACATCAGTCTTCTTTTGACTAGCCCATTCCCTCAGCACATTATCTTTAGAGGATATTCATCTACTCGAAGCTTGTATTGCCTCTTTCTTAAGACTGCAAAATATCCTGCTATATATATACACTGCGTTTGGATTATTCTCACCTCTCTGCTATTGTGAGCTATGAACATGGGTGGCTAGTCTCTCTTTGTAATCCTGTTTGCAATTCTTTTGAATATATTACTGTATACCCATAAATAGGATTGCTAGATCACGGGTAGTGAGAAGTGTTCATACATGGCCTCTGCTTCAGTTCCTGCCTTGAGTTCCTGTCCTGCCTTCCCTTCATGAATGACTAAGCTGTAAGCCGAAATAAACCCTTTCCTCCCTAGGTTGCTTTTGGTCATGGTGTTTATGATAGGAATGGACAGCAAACTAGAGCAGTGGCCATCTAAATGGATATGAGGTACGGGATGACAGTTAGACAAGAGGGTACTTTCTGGCTAAAGATTTTTACTATGACTACTGCTGTTCAATCAGAATTTAAAATCCTAATAGCTTACTTTGCAGGTATGATAGCAGATAATTTAGAACTCCTTTAAAATCAGTAAAGCTATCTGTGGTGTCTATGTTGAGTGTTCATAGGCAACTCGGTTTTTGTTTTATTTTGTTTGTTTGTTTGTTTTTTGTTTTGAAGATTTCCTTACAGATTAAAAACTGGCTCCCCTAGGTAAATGAGAACAAGACAGGACTACTTAGCAGATTGCAGGCCCAGGATGTGCTGCAGAAGAAGGGGGGGGGGGCGCTGTGAGTAACATGGAGATTGATGCAGTCAGGTCTCAAAACAAGTATATTTTCAAGCAGTCAAAGGGCACTTCCTGGCCTGCATGGTTGTTTGAACAAAGGCTTTGAAGCCTACACAGGCTCCAGCTCTTCCTTGCTAACTTGTCTGAGATTCTCCCAGAATGAGAAGAGTAAGAATGGATGGGTTTTAAAAGTGTCAAGTAGGGGCTGGAGAGATGGCTCAGCGGTTAAGAGCACTGACTGTTCTTCCGAAGGTCCTGAGTTCAAATCCCAGCAACCACATGGTGGCTCACAACCATCTGTCACGAGAGATCTGACTTCCTCTTCTGGAGGGTCTGAAGACAGCTACATTGTATACATATAATAAATAAATAAAATCTTAAAAGTGTCAAGTATTTAGATGACAGAAAGCATGGATGCTGTAGGTGCCGTAATGGCGTGGTGCTGTCACCAGTTTTACAATCCCACGGTTCTTCTCCCACCCGTGTCCCTCCTAGCTTCTGGCTCCTTCCCCCTGTCCCCTCCCCCAGTTGTAATGGCTGGCCCTGGCTTACCTTTTACTTCTCATCAGCACCTGGCACTCTACTATCTCACCAAACACCTCGAAGCGCTTCTTTAGTTCCCGAGAGCTCATGTCACTGGAGAGATTTCGAATGTATACCACGCGGCCTTCGCCCTGCTCACAAAGGTGGACAGAGAGGGACCCCATTATTACTCTCATGGAGTCTCCATCTAGGCCTGGCTGAAGCAGCAACACTGCTAAAGTCCGAGAGAGGACCGTGACAATCTCTATACCAAGACCTGTCCTTGTTGGAGCAGGGACCACTGAGTACAGGAGAAGCAGCCCGGAGGGAGAACTCCTGCATGGAGGGACTGAGCAGAGACTGGGCAGAGAGGAGCTATACCATCAGATGGCTGCATGTTCTGCTCATCGCTGTTTTGAGCCTTCAAGCTGCTGAGGATATACTGGGGACCTGGTGGTGGGTAGGGGTCAGAGTACACCAGGAGGAAAAATAATGAAATGGGTATTAGGGTCACAGGAGCTACTATTCTATCTGGGTTTACCAAGGAAAGCTGGATGGAGCCATGACACAGACACCGTGGCCCACAGGTCACCCTTAGGAGAGTTTGGCTCTATGCTAGCTGCTAGTGGGCACGCAGATTAGACAGGGAGAGTAAACAACCAGGGAGGCCAGGCTGCAACCTCCTGCCTCTCTTTTGAGATTCATGATTTGATGAACTTGGATCCGTGGCCTGAATACCTGTGCTCTAGTGGGTTGAGACAGTGTGTGTGGCCCAGACAGGCTGTCTGTAGGCACAGGCACAGGCAGCAACTCTCCACATAGCCAATCCACCAACCACAGATGGCAGGAAAGAGAGCCCAGAGCCAGATTCCACAACAGGACCTTTTATACAGTCATAGAGTCTGCTTTGACATATTGGGGTCCTTCCAGGTCCATAGACAAAACCTTTCCTCGCAGTCTCCTGGTAAGTCCCCAAGTTTCAGACCCTCCCCCACACCTGAGCTCTTGGACTCTGCCTATACTTTTGTTTGATCCTTTATCCCTAAGCTCCTTATAGTACCTCTCACAAGTCACCGATGTAAATACATTATCCCAATGGTCCAAATTCTAGTCAGTACTCTGTCAACTCTTAATCCCATCCATTTCCCTTTTGTTTATGAGTCTGCTGTCTTTCCCTTCTTTCTGTCTCAACCACAGGAATTGGGACTTAATTCGTCTTTCTACTGCTGTCACCTGAAGCCTAGGATTAAGCCAGATTTGTCAAACCACTTAGCCCAAGGTGACTATGTTCACCCGTGGTTTGGTTTCGTTCGAGACAGGGTCTCACTACGTTGCCTCAGCTTGCATGGGAACCCACTCTGTAGACCAGGCTGGCTTTGAACTGGCAGAGATCCACCTGCCTCTGCCTCCCAAGTCCTGGGATGAGAGGTATGTGTCACTATGCCTGGCTTTACCTGTACTTTTAAGTACCCGTTGTACATGGCTGTGCGCCTCTGGGGTTTGTGTGCCCCACCCACCTCCAGAAGCGTGGCAACCAGTGAAGCCGTCTGTCCTTTCGTGTGTCTGTTATACCTTCGCTTCCTTCTTTCTAGGGCTATGACATAACTGGTTGGCCCGTGAACACTGAAGGGTCCCAGGGACACCTTTGGGAGCAACCTCAGGATCTAACAGCAGGATCTGGGAAGATCCTTAAGGTAGGTGGAGAAGACAGAGTGGGTTTGTTGAGGGACCCCTTATGAAGCACAAGGTACACATCTCCTACACACAGACAAATTGAGGCTCAGGAAAGGTAGGCTCTTGCCCAAGATCAGACAGAAGAGCATGTGAACTGACCAGCCAAGCCTGTCTCCGCTCAAGTCCCATCATCTTCTGTCTTGGTTCATTCAGAGTCCTTGAGGCTGGGTCCTAAGTGGCTACCTACTGCAGACCACGGCCAGTCAAGATATACATGTGTCCTTCATGCAGCCTAAGGCTCATTATTCCCCAGACAGGGGGTAAAGACTGGTGGCTTAGCATTTCCCGATGCTCCTGGCTTGCCCCCGTTTTTTCTAGGTCCAGGGACCCCCAGATCACTTACGATGGCCTTTTCCCGCCGCTTCCTGGCATGCCGGGCGCTTGGGGTTCCATCTGAACAGGGCCCTCTGCTCTCACGTCTGTCAGTGAACAAGCAAGGCACAGTGCTCAATCTCACTCTTGCAGAAACCCAGCCCTGACTGTGTGGGACCAAACGCTGGCCTGGTGTCCTCTGGGGCTCCCAGGCTGAGATCCCTGGGAAGCACCCCGTGTTAATTCTTGTCCTGACCTTCCATGGCTTGCCCTTCTCCACTGTTAGGGGTAGAAAGCCCTTTCACTTCTTTGCATTATTGATTAGATGAAAAAAAATACCAGGAGGTTTTATATTTTCCCATTTTCCAAAAGAAAGTCTGAAGCTCGGGTTCCAGTTGAGATTTGACCAAAACTAGAAATGGGAGATGCGAGAACTGGAATCAGACCTACTCTAAAGCCAGGTTTGTTCACACTTAAGTTTGGAAGGGTCACGTCCATTATACAATTCACCATCTACTCTTGTCCTCCTAGGGTTGCAGCCCTCCCTAGGGTTTATCCCTCCCCAGATGAGTATTTAAAGTATATATATATATATATATATATATATATATATATATATATATATATGGCTTAGAAGAACATGGACTTTTGAGCTCCACAGACTGAACTTAAATCTGTTTCTTCTACCTCTACCTCTGGTTTAAGATGGAGGTCCAGGACAGCCAGGGCTACAGAGAGAAACCCTGTCTCAGAAAACAAAACAAAACAAAACAAAACGAAAACAAAAACAGAAAAAGAAACATGTATCTTCCAATTACATCTGCGAAGCCTGAGGACCATGACAGCAGGTGATATGACTCGTGAGTTGCTAACTTCCAAGAGCTATTATTCAGTTAAGAGTTCTCGTTCACTGAGACCAGAGTTGGAGAGCCTTCCCTTCCAGATTGCTGAGATAGGAATTCTTGGAACTGGGTTGGCATTGTTCAGTTGGTCTCAATGGATTGTCTGCTGATGGCCAACAGGAAGGAAGTAGGTCTAGAGAAGGGACTGGCATAACCAAGTCACTCTGTCCAGTGGACAGAAAAGGCCAGGCCTACACTGGGCCTACATCTGAGAAGAGAAAATAGGGAATCTATAGTCTCAGGGAAGATCTCAACTTCTCAGGCCCCGGGATACAGACCCTGTCTAAATCCATGCGTTAGGTAAGAAAGAAAGTGGCCAGGAGCTCTAGTGCTGGCAGTGGGGGGTGGGCTCAGCACTGGGGAAACTTCGATGGCATTAAGATGTCTTAGTGGAAAATTCCTGGGTAATTGTAAAAGGACCAGCAGGCAAGTCTGGAGAGTTCTGTGAGACAGCAGAGCTGATGGCTTGTCCGTGACTCCTCAGGGAAAGGCATTTGTAGTAACAGATAACTTGCACGTTGGTTTTGTGGGGCCTTCCTGAAATTTATGTGTGTGTGAATCGTTTGATGAGCAGAGGGGCCTATGCTTTCTTGGGGTCCTTGATGAGCTAAGAACAGCTGGTAGAGATGTGTGCATATAAACCTGAATTTGTCTAAGGCATCTCTCAGATCTGAATTCTGATCTCAGACTGCTTTGAGAACTTGTTAGAGATGTAAAGCATCCACACCCACAGACTCAGCCGATCAGCACATCCCTGACCCCCAGCAGCTTCACAAGATCCACAGACAACTCCATGGTTCTGCTCAAGGCTAAAGAGCTCCATCTAGTGGCCACTCTGGTAACCTCAAGCTCAGAGCTGCGACACCCTCACACACCCACCAACCCACCCACCCACGCCTACCCCTTGCGAATCTTTGTGGACTTTTTCCAGGACAAAGCTGGCCTCATTACCTGCTGTGATGAGAGAAACCGGAAGCTGCTCTCCCCTAAATCTGCCTCCGGGTTCCTGCCTTGAATCCCTGGGCCTGCCTTCACTCAGGGATAGTGTAAACTGAGAGGTTGTAAGACAGAATAACCCCTTTCCTCTGCATGCTGCTTTTTGTCATGGTATTTTACCATAGCAATAGAAACCCCTTTCCAGGTCCAGTGCTCAAAGATGGGATGCTCAGACTAGCTCATGATGTCTCATAATGATGTCCTATAATGTCTCAGGGGACCAGAATGTGGAATTTCTTTCTTTCCAACAGTCCCCACTGGGCTTCACTCTCGCCCATCTCTTGGGGAGCCCATCTTGGACCTTCTGACCGAGGCTGGACTACAAATAGAGATAGAACCCAAGTCTCCAAGCAAATTCCTAGGGCTCCTCCCCTCTGGTACCTAATGGGTGCTTTAGATATCCCTCTCCCCAGGGCCACCAAGAATACCTGAAGTTCTTCCGGGTGGCTGGTGACCAGGAACTGCAGGAGGAGGAGCCAGAACTGGAGCGGCTGCGGGAACAGAGCTGCCGGGTGGCCTTACTTGGTGGGCTCTGGTAGGGGCAGTGGTCAGAGCAGGGAGGGCTGACTCCTGAGTCCTCTCCTTCATCGTCCTCTTCCCCTCCCTCCTCCTCCTCCTCCTCCTCTTCCTCAAGCAGGAAGCTGCTCTCGCCACTGCTGCTGCTGCTGTCCTCAAAAACTGTGTCATACTCTGGGCTTTTACATGAAGCCAGGTCCTCGTCCTCTAGAGCAGTCTCCAGCAGCCCAAAGTGCTTTGTGAGGCTGGCACGGATCTCATGGTCTCTTAGCTGCATGCTGTCCTTGGGGGTAGGGTCACAGTTCTGGTCTGCCTCTCTCCTAGGGGCCTTTGTTTCTGTGGGCAGAGTGGCCCCCTGCTTCAGAGTGGCCAAGTCTTCAAGGTGGACCCCGATTGGCTCCCAGGACCGCAGCACCTTCCTCTGCAGGGCAGCCTCTGGCCTGAGCACCTGGCAGTAGTCATGGTCTCCAAAGGAGCACGAGAAGGGGCGCTTCTGGCCAGCCTGCGAGACTGGCTGGGCTGTGGCATGCTGCAGATGGGACAGGAGCTCGCTTCGCTCTGGGTGCCTCTTAGGCAGCTTGTGGGAAGCCCCTGGGGTGGCTGTGAGCTGAAGAGCCTCAGGGGAGGGGAGGCTGGGAGCTGTGTCTTGACCTGGGCTGTGCTTCACATCCTGCTTGAAGGGGTCCTCCTCCATGGGCTTGTATGGAGGTGTGGTGGGTGGCGTGAGTCCTACCCAGGCAAGAGGAAAAAAGGTGAGGAAAGGAAAGACAGAGAGGGACATTAAGTGTTCTGTTTGCAAGGACACAGAAGTGGCCGCGTTCCACAACATCCCTCTAGGTGGATGGCAGCCATCACTAACTGGTCCTCAGGCTGCTGCCTAAGCCCGTATGTAGCCCAGAGATCCTCCTGTTCTTAGGAACTGGCAGGAGATGAAAGCCAATGGGCATCCCTTTGGGACTTGGTAATGGCAGCTAATGTGTCCAGGTCAGAGATATCTGTTCCCGTGCTACTGCCAGCCTTTTAGAGAGCCCTGCCTCCGGGGCACCCCTTACAGAGGAAGGAGTGCCACTGGGAAAACCGACCATTCGGTATCTCTGGTGCTACTTGATCTGCTGTTGTCTTCTGGTCTTCCCGGCATACCACAGGAACTTGCTAAAAATACCCACTTCGTTCTCTCTAAAGCCTACAGAATGGGTGCCAAGCACCTCTATGCCTTGGCCCTTTGGGGACCTCTATTCCTTTCTCCCTACTTCTTGCTTTTAGATAGGACCAGTGGACCAGTAAGTCCAATGCATCCTGTACTTCCATTCTTTTGTATCTTTACTCATATCAATTCTTCAACTAAGCACACCCTTCTTTATCTTCCTGTTGGTCCTTCAATCCCTCAGCGCCCCCCACCCCCAGTCCTGGGCACTCCATTTGACCTGATCTTCTGCCTTAATGAGCAGAAATGAGCACATGGCTAACCATTCTCCTGAAGGTTTAGCCTCATCAGACTGTGGTCTCCTCTAGAGCGGTGTCTTTGTTTTCTGATCTCAGTACTCCCTCAGCTGCAGATACCAGCAGGTGAAGGGCTGGCCCCCGGCCTTGACCCACCCCCTGGCAAACTCCCAATGCATCTCAGTGCTAGAGTAGTTCAGGAGGCAGTGGTCAGTTCATGAGAACTCCTGCCCAGGCCATGCAAGCTCCCCACAAAATACCTCACCAGCTGGACCCCTAGCTTACCTGCTGTGCCGCAAAGCTCCACCGTCAAGGACTCCTCAAAGCTCTTCTTGCCCAGAGGGTCACTGGTAGAGGCAGGGAGGACAGAAAGGGAAGGGGCTGATCAGTAGGGAGCTTCCACAGGCTCAGACTTTTGAAGGGAGCAAAATGTACTCTGATAGACCCATGGAGAGGGGCCTAGAGAGAACATCCTGAGGGACCCCATCCTGGCTGTTAAAGAAACTCGAGTTGCAGGTTTTGGAAGGTATAGGCAAAGTTTGATGTAGATTCCTTGCTTTATAGATGAGGCCCAGAGAGGGAAGGAACTGGCTTCCAGTCCCCCGGCATCATGGGCTTCCAGTCCCCATTCCAAAGGGCACTCTTTAGAATCCTGGAGATGCCAGCTTATGAACTGGCTTAACTCTCCATCTTTCTCCTCATCTCACAGAGGCCCCCTTTTAAAACACAATCCCTTTTAAAACTCCTTTGAAAGGAGTCTGGATCCCGTCTGGATCCTGAGGGCTCAAGGTGACAACAAAGGCAGGTCTTGAGGATGGGGCCGGGCTCAGGGACGGATAACCTCCCACCCAAATGCACACATCTAAGACATAAAGCTCATGGTATAATAGACGTATAATTTCTAAAAAAAAAAAAAAAAAAAAAAAAATCTACCTTTGTGACAAGGCCAGCATGAGGCACCTGGGGGAGTCTGAAAAGACAAAAACGAAAATAAGATTCCCCCCCATACACACCATCCATAAACACTCTCCTCTTTGGGGAGCCCTCACATATCCAGGGGCACCAAGGACAGATGCCCTTTAAGGTGACATATGGCCTTGGCCATCGAAGGGAAGGGTGGGGGCAATTCAAATCCACCTTGCATTGCTGGGACTCAGCCAGCAGATCTCCTCACTTTGCAGAAATAGCAGATGGGCCAGGTAACCCCTGCTGGCCAAACAGTGCAGCACAGTAGCCATGCACTGAGGCCAAGGCTCCAAGCCCATGCTGTGATTCTAGATGGTTCTGGTGACGACGGGTCCTTCACTAAAAAGCTCTGAGCCTTGAGCCTCTATCTCTGCTGGTTATATGAAACAGGTCTGCATATGTAGCCCAGGCTACCTTCAAATTCTATCCTCCTGCCTCTGCCTCCTAAGTACTGTTTATCACCATGCCTAGCTTCATAATTTTTACTTCCCCTTGCCCTTATCCAAGCATGGCCTCTTGTTCTCTGTTCATCAAGCAGTGCTTTGATATGCATGATGAAAATCTTGAAGATGACCAGGTATTTTCCTGAAGATCTGCCAAACTGTGGACAACCAGATCCAACCTCATTCAACACACAAGACTGAATGCTTGAAGGAAGTGCTCCCAGATTCCAGTGGGGATGCTATGCCCACCCCCACCCTCTCTGGTGGACCACAGACTACCTCTGGAAGGGGGCCGTGGGCAGCTTGGATCTTCATCTGTGTCCCCACACCCACTCTCACAGGGGCTTTCCAGGGCGGGGATCTGGGATCCCTGGGGGAGCTGCCGGCCTTGATTACTGTCTGTGAGGCTGCCCAGGTCTTCCTCCAGGTTGTGGGTCTCTGTATCCAGGCACATCGAGGGCAGAGCACCTAGGGGCTCATCAGTGAATGTCAGCCAAGGGCCCAGCTCTGGATTCAGTCTTCTGGAGCGCCGCACGGGGCATACAGAGCTGTCCATCTTCCTCCCTAATTTGGTCCATGGCAGGCCACGACCTGGTCTCTTCCTGCCCCACTCCTCTTCCTCCTCCTCTTTTTCTTCTTCCTCTTCTTCTTCCTCTTCCTCCTCCTCATCTTCTTCCTGCTTTTGCCTCGAAGGCTTGTTGACATCCCGTTTCACCTCCAGCCTCAGAGGACGCAGGCTGGGTCTAGGCCTGGTGCTCTTGGGTGAAACAGTGATTCTCACCTCTTCTGCCATGGCAGAGTGAGCAGGGGAGGCCTGACTGTCTTTGGGGGGCCTGGGTCTGGACTGGGGTGTGAGGGAAGCATAGACAGGTATGGCCAGGCGGTAGGGCTTGCTAACATCACAGAGGATATCTTGGGCCAGAAGTTCCCTTAAGATGGAGAACTCAGTCCAGAAGGCTTTGGGAGGATGCCGGGATCGGGGTGAGACCAGCTTGGAGGAGTTGCTGCTGCAGGACTGGGGGACTGGGTCTGGGGCCCGATGGGGCAGCTTCCTCTGAGGCAGGCAGTAGGTATGCATGTAGCGAATGAGCTGTACCATGGCCTTCACATCCTCCTCGGGAGACTGGGGACTGTCAGGGCTGGCCGTGTCCTGTGTTAGGGAGTCTTGGGGGGAGGCTGGAGTTGGCCAGGGGCTTGGGCAATCCTCCCCCACCTCCTCATCCTCCTTGGAGAGGAGCTGAGGACTTGGGTGAGGAGTTGGGGAACAGGCTTTCACTCTGGGACAGGGCAGCACCGAAGTGAGGTGCTTGTGCAGTTCTGTACAAGGCCGGCCCTGAGACCGCAGTGTGGGGATCTTCTTGTCCTGGGTGCCATCCACCTGGAGAAGGAAAGATGCCAGAGTGAGCAGGGAGGGGCACAATACTTCTCCCTCAGCCTGCTCTCAGATCCAGCATCTCTCTCAGGATTGTGGGAAGGGCCCTTTCCTTCACTTTATCCCTAGACCCCAGCAGGGCTGGTACCTGGCAAACTGAGTTTGTGAGGAAGAGATACCCAGACTTCTCCAGGGCTCCCAGCCTTGGAGACCCTTCTAAATATCCATCAAAGCTTTCTCTGATCTACCAAAAAAAAAAAAAAATAGGGCCAGGACAAGTATGGGTGTCACCTTTTGTGTGTAAGGTTCTAAAGTGGCCAGAGGCTCCTCAGAAATCCTGAAACCCTAGTATGATCTGGACTGTGGTCTCCACAACTGGATGTTCCCATCTGCTCCCCACTCACGAGCCCCAAAGGAGGCCATATCTTTCTGTCTCTGCTCTAATATGTGTCAAGATCTGTGTCAACATCTCACAGCTCGAAACACTCAAGTGTGGGAAAGTACAGAGCTCTTTTTAGAGCTTCAAACTATACTGGGTTTCAAGGAGCAGTGACTGGAATTTCTGGCTCAGCCAGAGCTGTGAGGAAGAGAGAGATAGAGAGAGAGACTGGTGTAGACTCTTAGCCATAGCTGACAGCCACCTGGGGGCCCAGGTCACATCTGGGCATATGCAGAAATACCTTGACACAAGGCCGCTGACTTCTGGAACTGAGGCTGGTCTGGGACCAGGTGGCCCCATCCTTCAGAGCATCAGAGCTTGCCGTTGAGGAGGATGTGGCCAGGAGGAGCTTCTGTAGCTGGGAAGAGGCAGAGGGGAAAAGACTAGGGCCAAGCACACTCAGAGACACAGGGCACCGCATTACATGCCAGCTGACTACGCCCTGGCCAGAAAACAGATTGCTGTCTACCAAACTCCCAAATACTATTGCCTCATTGTTAGTACAGTCATTGACCCAAGAGAACAAGTCTGGGTGACACCTGCTCAGCCCACTGTTTGAGTCAGTTAATTCCACATGTCTGTAATAGACACATGTGCATACATACATTACCGATGGAGACGCTATAAACCAAAAGGATGCTCGATATAGGATCCAGCTGACCTTCTCTTTGTCCATGGCATTTAAGATTGTATTTCTTTAATTAAGTAGATAGTACTCACAAATGTTAACATGCACATAAGTATATGTGTGTGTGTGTGAAATTCTAAAAGGTAGACAATTAAAAGCAAGTCTCCTAGCCAGGCAGTGGTGGTACATGCCTTTAATGCCGGCACTCAAGAGGCAAAGGCAGGCGGATCTCTGTGCATTTGAGGCCAGCCTGGTCTTCAGAGCAAGATAGCCAGAGCTATGACACAGAGAAGCCCTGTCTAGAAAAAACCAAAACCAAAACCAAAAGCAAGTCTCCTTCCTTCTCAAGGTTCTTTCTCTTTCCCAGATGCGACTGCCACCATTTTCCTATAAGCCTTCATGAGGTGGGCTTTAATCATAATATATAATCATACAAGAATATATCCAAGGTACATGCTGCCTTCAACCCACCCAGCTGTTTGCATACAAGTAAAGGAATGCTAACCTTTAGTTTGTCTTTTCTTCAACTATTTTTGTATGCGGGGGGGAGGTTAGGGGGTCAGGTCACATGTAGCCCAGGCTATCCTCAAACTATGTAGTTAGTATGATTTGAATGTCTGACCTTCCTGTCTCTTTCTCTCAAGTGCTGAGAGTTCAGGTACGCACCTCCACACCCAATTTTATGGGCTTCATAATGTGCCAGACAAGCAAGTATCTTACCTGTTGAGCTACCCCCTCCCCCAGCCCTCAGATAACTTTAAAAATAATAAAGATTGCTGAAGCTCTCCAGCTTTAGTTCCCTCTGCTGGCAGGTACACAGTTCATTTACCCTGAGAGCAAAGAGACTGAAGAAAAATATCTTCAGGCTCCACCACAGCCAAGGTGAGAACAAGGTGAGAGGTACCCTGGGATTGTTCTATGGCACCAAGTGTTTCCTGAGCAAACACGCCTTCCCAGCACCCCCAGCAGAGAGCACCAAGGCCCAGCTAGAGAAAGGTCACACCCTACACTGAGTGACTGAGGACCCCTGACACCTCATCTAGACCATACACACACACACACACCACACATGCACACACACACACCACATACACACATACCACACATGCACACACACACACACATACACACACACCACACATACACATACACACACACACACACACACCACACACACACATGCACGCATACACACACACACACATACCACACATACACACCACTTTGTGCCTTTGGATCCTGGGCTAGAGGGAAGAGATCTGGTTCTAGTCTACCCCAGCCCCATTCCAGGTCACACCCTGAACAATCTATTTCCTTCTCTGCACTGACACAGGATGGGAGCAGGAGGGAGACACCAAAAAAAAAAAAAAATCACTGGATCTGAGACTTTAAAAAAACAAAACAAAATACCTCTGCTGACCTTAGGATCTGTACAGACCTGTAGAGGTTCATAGCTCTTCCAAATCCACAGATCAGCCCTCTGGAATCCAAGGCAAGGCCTACGGTCTGCATGGCTTCTCTGAGCCCCTCTACAACTATCAATATGCCTGAAGACTTGACATTGGGTCCTACTGCCCATAAGCTAACACAGTAAGGGAGGAAAACACTCAGGAAATGTAGGCAGAACCAGAAGCTCAGGACTAAGACAGCCTTTGGCCAGCAGGGGCTGCTCTTTCCCTTGCCAAGGTCTCCTGCCGCAGGCTGGTGCAGAAAGCACTGAGAATTCTTGCTACTGAGGGCCCTGTCAGGGCTGAGTCAGCCAGTGTGTCCTAGGTGGGCCTGTATGCTAGGCAATGTTCTCAGTGCTCCCTGGTATCAGCCACTGTAATACTCCCAATAGCCTTTGACCTGGGCCCAATTTCACTCCCACAGATCAGAAAGCTGAGTCATAGAGAGGCTAAGAGAGGGTGTGAGTCCAAGGCCCCACACAAGCTCTCACGAGTAGACCTGAGGTGCCAATCTAAGAGACCTCATCCAGTCTAGAAGGATGCAGGACCCCGCAGGAGGGAGCCACATTATGACACTGAACACAATCTGGGCAGGGTCCCCGTAGACACTTGGTAAATGTCCCCTCAATGCTCTGGGACCACAAAGGCAGCAGAAGAGAAGCCACAGGGCCCTAGAACACAAGTCAGTACACATGGGGTCTAACTTGGTAGTCATACCAACTTATGAGACTCATGTCCTAGGCCTTCGTTTCCCCAGAGCAGAACACAATGCTCACCAAGGGCCTTTCCAGGATCTACGAGCCCTCCTAACTCTCACTAGCTCTAAAGCCCCAGAAGCTACAGAGCTCCAAAGAAAGGAAGGAACCCTTGGCAGAAGCACAGAGTTGACTCCATGTCCCTGGGCTCTGGTGTCCTCAGCTAAAGCCCAGGGCAAGCCTCTTCAGCCTCACTTGTGAGGTCCAGGCTGTTGTAAGGGCAGTCAGAGCTGGTATCTTCTCCTCTCATTTCTTCACAGACTCTTCATACATTCACACATTTAACTTGTACATGCTAGTGTGAATACTGGCCCCATGTCTCTGAAGCGTAACCTAGAAGGATCTATTTGAAACGGATTGCATGCCTTCATAGAGTCAGAAATTCTATTTCTAGAATTTGAATCTATTTACATGGGGCAACCGATGACTGTTGTGCCATATGTGACAATCAGGCAGGTGTCAATGGATGTCTATCAGGAGGGGAATGGTTAAAGGATGGGACATCCTTACCTGGAAATCCTACACAGCCAACAAGGAGACAGAGCTCCACACACTCATCTGAAGAGTTTCCAGGACACACACACACACACACACACACACACACACACACACACACACACACAGCTCAGTGAGGAAGCAAGGTGCCAAACAGGCTATCATGCAGGCTCTGTTGTTTTTGCAGTTGAAAAAAAAAAAAAGGTGAAGAGTAAAGTCATGTAACAGATCAGTAACCATGGTTACCTCTGGGGAAGAAGGCGGCAATTGTGAGAGGGCTCGGAAGGTTTTGCCTTTAACTGTCCACGTTTCTGATTCCTGCTTGGGTTTTTATCCTACGTGTGTTATCTTTGTGGAAATGTTTGTGTGTGGTTTTAAGGTTTAAAAGAGAAATAGAACAGAGTCTAATGCCATGGCCCAGGCAGGAAGAATAAGGTTCAGGGAGGCCTCACACCCCAGGCTCTCTGCAGAAACCATGTCCTGATGCTCAGGGCCCTGACTGAGCTAGAACTGACAGCTCAGTCCTCCCCAGTCTACAATCTGACATCAGCCCCAGGCCACAGTCCTCACCAGTGAAAGCTCATCCACTTCAGATACTGGGGACAGAAGCCTCTCCAGGGCGGGGCTGGGGGGTGCAGATAAGGGAGCAGGTGAAACTGGAGTACAGGATGGTGTGTCGCCTTCATCCAGTCCTGGGAAGGCAGCCAGACCCACATCGTCTTCGGGGATGTCATCCAGGGTCTTGGTAAGCGCAGCCAAGAGAGCTTCATTCTCACTATCAATCTGGATGGAAGAAAGAAAGAGGGGGAGAGGAAAGGGTTAGTCACTGTGGGGGACCCAAATTGCCTACCCCGATGAACCACAGCTACCAGCCCCTTAGCCTAAGACATCTGTTCCATATTTCTTTCAGTAAACAGGTTGTCAATTCCAAGAACCACAGAATTTGGTAAGCAGGCTATGGGAAGGGCCTTGCCTGAGGACCCAGTCCTGGCTCTGCTGCTCACTGCGCTGTGACCTGGGCAGAACCCAGACTATTTAAAGACACCTGCCTCTTCAGTCAAAGACTCAAGCTCCTCTCCATCATCGGTAGCAGGGTCCCAGCCCCTTGAACTTTGATGCCCACACAGGGTAGAGACTGGATATCCCAGGGATCAATGGGGCAATCATAACTAAAGCAATGAAAAACAGCTTGGACTTCCCATGGGATTCTAGGGTTTGTTCTCTTTGCTCCCTCGGGGAGATGTAGTGGGTGCTGTAGTTAGGAGCTTGCGCTCTGGAGCTATTGACTCTCAAAGACCACACTTACCAACTGTGAGTCTTTAAGGGCAAGTTGGTCCTCCCCTGCCAGATGGGATAACAGACAGGACTCACACCAAAGAGTTCTTGTTGAACATGAATGGGTGACTGCAGGTGCTTAGAAAACAGTGCCTGAGACAAAGCAAGCGCTTAGTACTTGCTATGCTATACTTACTAACTAAGCTACCACGATTTCAGAGACAATGACGAGGACCAGTGCCCACCCCACTTCCTTTCTTCCCTTCCCATCACAGGCTGTACCACATCTGGCTTTGTATTGGATGCTGGCCATTGAGCATACCAAGACCACCATATTCCCTGCCCTCCTAGAGCTTGACCCTTGTGAAGAGGGTAAAGAGTGGAGCTAGACAAGAGAACAAGTGAGTGCATCTCTGAGCTTGAGAGAGACTTGGGAAAGACAGACGAGCCTGGGATAGGAAAGAGAATAAGACTGTAGGCTGCCCAGAGTGGTCAGCAGCTGATTCTTAAATTTCAGTAGTCAAGCAAAGGACTCAGAAAACAAAGCTCAGGCCAAGGGGACACCCTGGGTGAGAGGGACTAGGAAGCTTTCAGTAGCACCTAGGAGTTCACACAACGCCACTGTGAGGGGAGGGTGGTTTGAATCTCCATTTTGCAGAGAAAACTGATCACCCAAAAAGTATCAGACAAATCCAGGGCTTGGACCACATACCTACGCACAAATAAACCAGGGCTCGGCTTCTCTGCTCTCTGCAACCCCTGAGGTGCCTAGCCGCTCAGGCCTCCAAGTTCTAGGTTGAGAGCATAGACCAAACTGCTAGATTAGGCCAAGCACTCCAGTCAGTAACCCTGAGTCCCTGGGTCCATGCTGGCAGAAGCTCAAGCTATCACATGGTTCCTTCCAAGGCACGCTTTCCCATCCCAGGTCCAGCTATTCATCCTTTTTTCAGGAAGTTCACCTGTAATACACATCTCGTGATGGTCTTTTGGCTGCACTAAATGTGTTCCAGGCTGCACCCTTACAGTCAGAGCGGCAGCTGAGTAACTCAACCGGGGACTCGGGGAGAGGAGAATAAACGTGTTTGTAATTTTTAGAACAGAGCTAAGAATAAAAAACACAAAACAAAAAAAGTCAGAAGTTGTTAGTGGGTCTGAGCCAGGGCTTTGTGGACCATGGATCTGGAAAGCGATGTGGCTACCCCCACCTTCGAGACTCCCCCAATCTCCAGGCAAGACTCATTATGCTCCATTTCTATAACGGCTTCCTAGTTCTGGTGGAGAATCAAGATCCTGGGACTGGGGACCCAGTGATATTTGAGGGATGGCCACACAAAGCTCTGCCACTATCAGGGTAGCCTTGGGCAAGGTGGTTCCTTCCGCTGAACCTACTGCACAAGGTGAGGATGTAACAACAGGACTGCCCCCTCGTTCCAAGCTCGGGTGTGGGAAGCAGGGAAACTGCAGAACAAAGATGAGGGAGACTGGCCAACTTCAGTTTCTCAGGTTCTAGGGAAGTCAGTCAGAGTGATGTCATTAGTGCTGGGTGGAACGAGAATTCCCAGGGTGCCATAAATTATCACATAGAGCAAAACCGTCAGGGCATTCAGGGTCACCCAGGGGCCATGGGTGCCAAACAAGCCACATGTGTGTTCTCAGCTCACTTGCGGCATGGATGACTTCATGCCAGGGTCCTGGTGACACACGGCTCCAGGCAACAGCCTCCACCAGTCACAGCTGGCTGGTGTTTCTTGGGAAGCCTTCCTGCCGTTCTTTCCACAGGTGGGCTGAAGCCCTAGAACAAAGACCTATCAAAGCCACATAGCAAGCCAGGGCAGGGCCAAGGATAAGAGAACCCTAACTCACAGAGCACAGGCCTGGGCCAGGAATGAGCACCAAATGGCGGAGACCACTATGAGGCTGGATGTAACCTACACTGACTAACAAAAGACCTGCTCCTCACCTCCTCTCCCTGAGTAGCCTAGCTCTGGGATGGCTGGGTGGGGCTGGGAGAAGGGCCACCTTACCCACACACTGCTGCAGCTCTTTCCAGGCCTCCTGGCTGCCCTGTAGGCGCCTTCGGATATCACTGGAGCTAGCCACCTCATCCTGCCTGGGCCCCATTAGCTTGTATCCCCTGCTTAGCTTAGAAATGGAGTGAAAATTAATGGCGAGTTAATCAGCTGAGAGAGGGATATTAATAGACTTGCCCCCCCTCCCCCCAGCCTTCCCAGACTCATCTCAAGCTGGAGGAAAAGGAACCTCAGAGAAACCTTAATGAAATACTGCGTTTTGGGGACTGGAGTGGCATGAAGGAGAGTCAGGAGAACACACAGATAGAGATCCTTGCTTGTCCCAGAGGCCTCCATGAGTCTGGAGACGCTCAGGAAGTCACCCACGGCCCAGCATGCCCTTCTGAGAGAATCCATCAATTCCCAGCATCTGTAAGGACTGGTAACTCTCTTCCTCCATCCTTAACGCACCCAGAAACAGTGAGCCACACTGTTCCTTCTTCATTCCTCACAAGGGGAGACTGGGGCACTGTAAAAGGGAGCTTGCCAAGGCCACATAGCACAAAATAGCCAAGCACCTGCTTACTCTAGACCATCCAACTAAGAGCCTGTCATACCCTGGCCCAAAGACTTTGGAACATTCAGAAAATAGAAACCAACGCCCACGTCCCTAGATCCTTTCTCTTAGTTTGTTCCTGTAGCAAGTCCTGTAAGCGGCGGTGCCGTTAGATGGTCAGAAAAGGACTCTGATACAATGCTCCATGCTCCATGGTGCCCACTGGCAGGAGGAAGCTGCCTAAGTTAATGGCAGAAAGAGGATGAGAACCAGTGGGCCCTGGGCCTCTCCACTCAAGGTGTTGGAAGAGCTCCTGTTTGGCCCTTGAGAGCTCCTTTGATCTACTCGTTGAACCATTACTATATGCCAGGACTTCAGAAATGAGTCAACCACTATCTTCAGGGAGAACACAGACAGAAGAAGAGTGCCCATGAGCAGGAGTGACCAAATGCTCAGGAGAAGCAACCCATGGCTCTGTTTCTGTGATTATTATTTATTTGGGCCGGACACCATGCTAGACACAGATAGGGTAAAGCCCTGGGGTACTATATACACAGGACAGTGACATAGCCCTAGAGTTCAAGAAGGGACAGAGGGATGCCACACAGACAATGATGACAACAGACTCTAAACACCATCACTTGTCCAGCAGCTACATTTATGTGCCATAGCCTGGTCTGGGGATGAGGGTATTCAGTGGAGAGCTACTGGTCTAAGAGCTCAGCTCACTGGGAAGGCTAACTGCTCACTGGGTTGGGAGCTTCCACATTGAGGCTCGCATGGATTCATTGAGCTCTGAATCCATTCACCCAGGACAGGACTTCTCCAGAGGCCTGCCGAGGCTTGGAGGACTAGATGTGGGAGCCTGTGCAGTCTCCTGGGGATGGAACCCAGCGGCACTCTGGCCCCCCTTGTCCATTAGCTCTCTGTGCTCTGAAAGCATTTTTGAAAAACTGTCCCCTAAGAGGGAGGGGGCAATGGTCTTTTGGCGCCGTGGTTTAAGTTTTGTTTTTGTTTGTTTTTTAATGGAGAGGGCTGATGAGGCAGCTGGTAAATAAAGTGGTTGTCTTGCGTGCAAGAGACCTGAGATTAAGGCTCAGAACCTGTGCTAAAAAAACAAAACCACGAGTGGTAGTGTGAGCTTGCTATTCCAGGGTTAGGGAAGGAGAGACAGGTGAAAGCCAGTCCAGGAACAGAGTCTGTCTCAGAAAGGAAGATGTCCTGGATGTAGTACTGTGTGTCTTTGATGCCAGCCCTCGGGAGGGAGAGGCAATGGACCTCTGCGGGGATACACGATGAAACCCTTTCTCAAAACCAAACAGGCAAAAAAACAAGGTGGCTGGTGACTGAGGAATGACACAGAGGTTGTCCTCTGGCCTACACAGGCATGAACATACACACACACACACACACACA